>NW_027310473.1:37500-40000 GCF_047496795.1 Chiloscyllium punctatum
GCGGTCCGGGTGGCTTTCCTCTGGCGAGGGAGAGACCTTAAGCAAACTCAGAGACAAATCTTGACGGTCGATCACTCGTAAAAATAAAACGTGACAAACTTTGTGTTGGTTCAAGTACGAAAGGATCTCTGTCGGCTTGGGGGTACGCCCGTTTCCGTTTCAACTTGTCTCGCGAGGGTGGTTTCGGGGCCAGCAGGAGAGCTCGTCGGGGTAGCAGGCCCTGCAGCCGTGGTCACCGCCAAACCCCCACAACTCGAGCAAGTGAAAAAAAAAGTAACAGGAGCGAAAGCATCTCTGTCGGCTTGGGGGTACGCCCGTTTCCGTTTCAACTTGTCTCGCGAGGGTGGTTTCGGGGCCAGCAGGAGAGCTCGTCGGGGTAGCAGGCCCTGCAGCCGTGGTCACCGCCAAACCCCCACAACTCGAGCAAGTGAAAAAAAAAAGTAACAAATAAGAAAGGATCGTCGGCTTGGGGGTACGCCCGTTTCCGTTTCAACTTGTCTCGCGAGGGTGGTTTCGGGGCCAGCAGGAGAGCTCGTCGGGGTAGCAGGCCCTGCAGCCGTGGTCACCGCCAAACCCCCACAACTCGAGCAAGTGAAAAAAAAAGTAACAAATAAGAAAGGATCGTCGGCTTGGGGGTACGCCCGTTTCCGTTTCAACTTGTCTCGCGAGGGTGGTTTCGGGGCCAGCAGGAGAGCTCGTCGGGGTAGCAGGCCCTGCAGCCGTGGTCACCGCCAAACCCCCACAACTCGAGCAAGTGAAAAAAAAAAGTAACAAATAAGAAAGGATCTCTGTCGGCTTGGGGGTACGCCCGTTTCCGTTTCAACTTGTCTCGCGAGGGTGGTTTCGGGGCCAGCAGGAGAGCTCGTCGGGGTAGCAGGCCCTGCAGCCGTGGTCACCGCCAAATCCCCACAACTCGAGCAAGTGAAAAAAAAAGTAACAAATAAGAAAGGATCGTCGGCTTGGGGGTACGCCCGTTTCCGTTTCAACTTGTCTCGCGAGGGTGGTTTCGGGGCCAGCAGGAGAGCTCGTCGGGGTAGCAGGCCCTGCAGCCGTGGTCACCGCCAAACCCCCCACAACTGTTGGGCGCCTACCTGCGCGGGGCAGGAGGACACTTTCCGATTTCAAATCTCCGTTTGCCGAGTCCACCCCGAACGCACGCGGGCGGGCGGGTTCGCATCACCCTTCGTCACAAGGGGCGAAGCCCGTTCCACCGTCTCGTCAGTAGTGCCGACCGGTCTGTGATCGACGAGGGGAGCCACACCAGGTCCGGCCCTGCTGCTTGGCGGCACCGCGTCGTCGGGAGCTCGCGACAGACGGAGGGTTTCGGTGTACTCTCCAGCCACGGGAAACGAAGCCGGTGATGCAGGCGCCGGTCTTTCGCTCCCAAATCGGCTGGGTTTACATCGTTGCTATCTAGTCACGCTCCCTTCAAACCCGACGGGGTACCTATTCCCCTCACCCGTCTGTGCGTATACAGCCTCTTTGCACTTGCGGGATGGGGGTGGTGGTTTAAAGACTCTCGAGTTGCCGCCCGTCGGTCTCCGAGCTCCGTGCAGTAGTGATCCCCAGCGAACTGCCAGCAGGGCGAACGAGCGATCCCGCTCTCGGTCGGGGCGCCTGGCGTCGATCGGTGGTCGGTGGCTTGCGGGCAAGCTGCGCTGTGAGTGTGGGAACGAGTATGACGAGCCGTTGCCGCGACTCCCAGTCCACCTCGGCGGTGGCTGGGCCGGGCGGGCGTCTGCTCGGGCGAGTGCCGCCCCCGCCTCCTCGCAGGAAGTCCGCTCGCCGACACGCCGCCACGTGCACGCGTCAGTGACGCTGCCGAACCGATGGCCGGTGCCCGTTCCCGCCTCTGCTTTTCCTAGGGCAAAGCTGCTGCACGCCTCGTGATACTAGGCGGGCGACATGGTGGCGGTGATCCTGCCTCCGTCGCTGCGGTGCGTTGGGGCACGCATCGCCTCTTGGGCGCCCTGTCCTCCTCCCCCCAATAGACGTATGTTTCTGCGGGCCGCACCAGGATGGTGCTCCCCATCGCTTCACGCCACCCTGCTCCGCCCGCACGCCGGCGTGCAGGTGGCTGTAGCTCAAGGTGGGGAGCGTATGTGCGGTCCGGGTCGCTTTCCTCTGGCGAGGGAGAGACCTAAAACAAACTCAGACAACTCTTGACGGTGGATCACTCGGCTCGTGCGTCGATGACGAACGCAGCTAGCTGCGAGAATTAATGTGAATTGCAGGACACATTGATCATCGACACTTTGAACGCACTTTGCGGCCCCGGGTTCTTCCCGGGGCCACGCCTGTCTGAGGGTCGTTTGGCAATCAATCGCACTCGCCTTGGCTGGCGAGAGCGCGGCTGGGGTGTCGCAGAGGACCCGTCCTCTTTGTCCCCCTAAGTTCAGACTCCGGAGCCCTCCGGCGTCGGAGCGCTTGGCCTTTCCCCCCCACCCTGCACATTCCGTTCGTCAGGCTCGACGCCATCCCCCCGCCGGGGAGCGCGGCC
>NW_027310473.1:52500-65000 GCF_047496795.1 Chiloscyllium punctatum
TGTGCATTTCCATCGGCGGGAAGAGGTCCAAACGGGAATGGGATTGAATGTGACTGCTGAAGCCGACATTGAGACCTCTAACGCGGGTAGCTCGGCAGGATTTGACCCGGCGGTTCTGCCGAAGGTCTCACCTTCGAGGGGGGAGCGTCCCGCGTGTTCAGGCCGAATATCGTGCATTGTTAACGGCGGGAAGTGTTCCAAACGGGAATGGGATTGAATGTGACTGCTGAAGCCGACATTGAGACCTCTAACGCGGGTAGCTCGGCCGGATTTGACCCGGCGGTTCTGGCGACGGTCTCGCCTTCGAGGGGGGAGCGTCCCGCGTGTTCAGGCCGAATTTTGTGCATTTCCATCGGCGGGAAGAGGTCCAAACGGGAATGGGATTGAATGTGACTGCTGAAGCCGACATTGAGACCTCTAACGCGGGTAGCTCGGCAGGATTTGACCCGGCGGTTCTGCCGAAGGTCTCACCTTCGAGGGGGGAGCGTCCCGCGTGTTCAGGCCGAATATCGTGCATTGTTAACGGCGGGAAGTGTTCCAAAAGGGAATGGGATTGAATGTGACTGCTGAAGCCGACATTGAGACCTCTAACGCGGGTAGCTCGGCCGGATTTGACCCGGCGGTTCTGGCGACGGTCTCGCCTTCGAGGGGGGAGCGTCCCGCGTGTTCAGGCCGAATTTTGTGCATTTCCATCGGCGGGAAGAGGTCCAAACGGGAATGGGATTGAATGTGACTGCTGAAGCCGACATTGAGACCTCTAACGCGGGTAGCTCGGCCGGATTTGACCCGGCGGTTCTGCCGAAGGTCTCACCTTCGAGGGGGGAGCGTCCCGCGTGTTCAGGCCGAGTTTTGTGCATTTCCATCGGCGGGAAGAGGTCCAAACGGGAATGGGATTGAATGTGACTGCTGAAGCCGACATTGAGACCTCTAACGCGGGTAGCTCGGCCGGATTTGACCCGGCGGTTCTGCCGAAGGTCTCAGCTTCGAGGGGGGAGCGCCCACCGTGTACAGGCCGATTTTCATGCATTTCCAACCGTGGGAAGGGGTCCGAAAGGGGATGGGGGTGAACGTGACTGCTCAACCCGACTTTGAGACCTCTAACGCGGGTAGCTCAGCCGGATTTGACCCGGCGGTTCTGGCGACGGTCTCGCCTTCGAGGGGGGAGCGTCCCGCGTGTTCAGGCCGAATTTTGTGCATTTCCATCGGCGGGAAGAGGTCCAAACGGGAATGGGATTGAATGTGACTGCTGAAGCCGACATTGAGACCTCTAACGCGGGTAGCTCGGCCGGATTTGACCCGGCGGTTCTGCCGAAGGTCTCACCTTCGAGGGGGGAGCGTCCCGCGTGTTCAGGCCGAATTTTGTGCATTTCCATCGGCGGGAAGAGGTCCAAACGGGAATGGGATTGAATGTGACTGCTGAAGCCGACATTGAGACCTCTAACGCGGGTAGCTCGGCCGGATTTGACCCGGCGGTTCTGCCGAAGGTCTCACCTTCGAGGGGGGAGCGCCCACCGTGTACAGGCCGATTTTCATGCATTTCCAACCGTGGGAAGGGGTCCGAAAGGGGATGGGGGTGAACGTGACTGCTCAACCCGACTTTGAGACCTGTAACGCGGGTAGCTCAGCCGGATTTGACCCGGCGGTTCTGGCGACGGTCTCGCCTTCGAGGGGGGAGCGTCCCGCGTGTTCAGGCCGAATTTTGTGCATTTCCATCGGCGGGAAGAGGTCCAAACGGGAATGGGATTGAATGTGACTGCTGAAGCCGACATTGAGACCTCTAACGCGGGTAGCTCGGCCGGATTTGACCCGGCGGTTCTGCCGAAGGTCTCACCTTCGAGGGGGGAGCGTCCCGCGTGTTCAGGCCGAATTTTGTGCATTTCCATCGGCGGGAAGAGGTCCAAACGGGAATGGGATTGAATGTGACTGCTGAAGCCGACATTGAGACCTCTAACGCGGGTAGCTCGGCCGGATTTGACCCGGCGGTTCTGCCGAAGGTCTCACCTTCGAGGGGGGAGCGCCCACCGTGTACAGGCCGATTTTCATGCATTTCCAACCGTGGGAAGGGGTCCGAAAGGGGATGGGGGTGAACGTGACTGCTCAACCCGACTTTGAGACCTGTAACGCGGGTAGCTCAGCCGGATTTGACCCGGCGGTTCTGGCGACGGTCTCGCCTTCGAGGGGGGAGCGCCCCGCGTGTTCAGGCCGAATTTTGTGCATTTCCATCGGCGGGAAGAGGTCCAAACGGGAATGGGATTGAATGTGACTGCTGAAGCCGACATTGAGACCTCTAACGCGGGTAGCTCGGCAGGATTTGACCCGGCGGTTCTGCCGAAGGTCTCACCTTCGAGGGGGGAGCGCCCACCGTGTACAGGCCGATTTTCATGCATTTCCAACCGTGGGAAGGGGGCCGAAAGGGGATGGGGGTGAATGTGACTGCTCAACCCGACTTTGAGGCATCTAACCCGGGTAGCTCAGCCGGGTTTGACCCGGCGGTTCTGCCGACTGCCTCGCCTTCGAGGGGGGAGCGTCCCCCGTGTACAGGCCGATTTTCATGCATTTCGAACCGTGGGAAGTGGCCCAAAAGGGGATGGGGGTGAATGTGACTGCTCAACCCGACTTTGGCGCTTCCGAGCCGGGTAGCCCGGCCGGGTTTGACCCGGCGGTTCTGCCGTCGGTCTCGCCTTCGAGGGCGGAGCCTCCCCCGTGTACAGGCCGATTTTCATGCATTTGCAACGGTGGGAAGTTGCCCAAAAGTCGATGGGAGTGAATGTGACTGCTCAACCCGACTTTGAGACTTTTAAGCCGGGTAGCTCAGCCGGGTTTGACCCGGCGGTTCTGCCGACGGTCTCGCCTTCGAGGGGGGAGCCTCCCCCGTGTACAGGCCGATTTTCGTGCATTTCCAACGGTGGGAAGAGGTTCAAAAGGGGATGGGAGTGAATGTGACTGCTCAACCCGACTCTGAGGCTTCTAACCCGGGTAGCTCGGCCGGGTTTGATCCGGCGGTTCTGCCGACGGTCTCGTCTTCGAGGCCGGTGCCTCCCCCGTGTACAGGCCGATTTTCGTGCATTTCCAACGGTGGGAAGTGGTCCAAAAGGGAATGGGGGTGGACGTGTCTGCTCATACCGACTTTGAGACTTGTAAGCCGGGTAGCTCAGCCGGGTTTGACCCGGCGGTTCTGCCGACGGTCTCGCCTTCGAGGGGGGAGCCTCCCCCGTGTACAGGCCGATTTCCGTGCATTTCCAACGGTGGGAAGAGGTTCAAAAGGGGATGGGAGTGAATGTGACTGCTCAACCCGACTCTGAGGCTTCTAACCCGGGTAGCTCGGCCGGGTTTGATCCGGCGGTTCTGCCGACGGTCTCGTCTTCGAGGCCGGTGCCTCCCCCGTGTACAGGCCGATTTTCGTGCATTTCCAACGGTGGGAAGAGGTTCAAAAGGGGATGGGGGTGAATGCGACTGCTCAACCCGACTCTGAGGCTTCTAACCCGGGTAGCCCGGCCGGGTTTGACCCGGCGGTTCTGCCGTCGGTCTCGCCTTCGAGGGCGGAGCCTCCCCCGTGTACAGGCCGATTTTCATGCATTTGCAACGGTGGGAAGTTGCCCAAAAGTCGATGGGAGTGAATGTGACTGCTCAACCCGACTTTGAGACTTTTAAGCCGGGTAGCTCAGCCGGGTTTGACCCGGCGGTTCTGCCGACGGTCTCGCCTTCGAGGGGGGAGCCTCCCCCGTGTACAGGCCGATTTTCGTGCATTTCCAACGGTGGGAAGAGGTTCAAAAGGGGATGGGAGTGAATGTGACTGCTCAACCCGACTCTGAGGCTTCTAACCCGGGTAGCTCGGCCGGGTTTGATCCGGCGGTTCTGCCGACGGTCTCGTCTTCGAGGCCGGTGCCTCCCCCGTGTACAGGCCGATTTTCGTGCATTTCCAACGGTGGGAAGTGGTCCAAAAGGGAATGGGGGTGGACGTGTCTGCTCATACCGACTTTGAGACTTGTAAGCCGGGTAGCTCAGCCGGGTTTGTTCCGGCGGTTCTGCCGACGGTCTCGTCATCGAGGGGGGAGCCTCCCCCGTGTCCAGGCCGATTTTCATGCATTTCCAACCGTGGGAAGTGGTCCAAAAGGGAATGGGGGTGAATGTGACTGCTCATACCGACTTTGAGACTTTTAAGCCGGGTAGCTCAGCCGGGTTTGACCCGGCGGTTCTGCCGACGGTCTCGCCTTCGAGGGGGGAGCGTCCCCCGTGTTCAGGCCGAATTTTGTGCATTTCGAACCGTGGGAAGTTGCCCAAAAGTCGATGGGAGTGAATGTGACTGCTCAACCCGACTTTGAGACTTGTAAGCCGGGTAGCTCAGCCGGGTTTGACCCGGCGGTTCTGCCGACGGTCTCGTCTTCGAGGCGGGTGCCTCCCCCGTGTACAGGCCGATTTTCATGCATTTCGTACCGTGGGAAGCGGTCCAAAAGGGGATGGGAGTGAACGTGACTGCTCATACCGACTTTGGCGCTTCCGAGCCGGGTAGCTCAGCCGGGTTTGACCCGGCGGGTCTGCCGACGGTCTCGCCTTCGAGGGGGGAGCGTCCCCCGTGTTCAGGCCGAATCTTGTGCATTTCGAACCGTGGGAAGTTGCCCAAAAGTCGATGGGAGTGAATGTGACTGCTCAACCCGACTTTGAGACTTGTAAGCCGGGTAGCTCAGCCGGGTTTGACCCGGCGGTTCTGCCGACGGTCTCGTCTTCGAGGCGGATGCCACCCCCGTGTACAGGCCGATTTTCGTGCATTTCCAACCGTGGGAAGTGGTCTAAAAGTCGATGGGAGTGAACGTGACTGCTCAACCCGACTCTGAGGCTTCTAACCCGGGTAGCTCGGCCGGGTTTGACCCGGCGGTTCTGCCGACGGTCTCGTCTTCGAGGCGGGTGCCTCCCCCGTGTACAGGCCGATTTTCGTGCATTTCGAACCGTGGGAAGTGGTCTAAAAGTCGATGGGAGTGAACGTGACTGCTCAACCCGACTTTGAGACTTGTAAGCCGGGTAGCTCAGCCAGGTTTGACCCGGCGGTTCTGCCGACGGTCTCGCCTTCGAGGGCGGACCCTCCCCCGTGTACAGGCCGGTTTTCGTGCATTTCGAACCGTGGGAAGTGATCCAAAAGGGAATGGGGGTGAACGTGACTGCCCAACCCGGCTTTGAGACTTGTAAGCCGGGTAGCTCAGCCGGGTTGGACCCGGCGGTTCTGCCGACGGTCTCGACTTCGAGGCGGGTGCCTCCCCCGTGTACAGGCCGATTTTCATGCATTTGCAACGGTGGGAAGTTGCCCAAAAGTCGATGGGAGTGAATGTGACTGCTCAACCCGACTTCGAGACTTGTAAGCCGGGTAGCTCAGCCGGGTTTGACCCGGCGGTTCTGCCGACGGTCTCGCCTTCGAGGGGGGAGCCTCCCCCGTGTACAGGCCGATTTTCGTGCATTTCCAACGGTGGGAAGAGGTTCAAAAGGGGATGGGAGTGAATGTGACTGCTCAACCCGACTTTGGCGCTTCCGAGCCGGGTAGCTCAGCCGGGTTTGACCCGGCGGGTCTGCCGACGGTCTCGTCTTCGAGGCGGGTGCCTCCCCCGTATACAGGCCGATTTTCATGCATTTCGAACCGTGGGAAGTGGTCCAAAAGGGAATGGGGGTGGACGTGTCTGCTCATACCGACTTTGAGACTTGTAAGCCGGGTAGCTCAGCCGGGTTTGTTCCGGCGGTTCTGCCGACGGTCTCGTCTTCGAGGCGGGTGCCTCCCCCGTGTACAGGCCGATTTTCGTGCATTTCGAACCGTGGGAAGTGGTCCAAAAGGGGATGGGAGTGAATGTGACTGCTCAACCCGACTTTGGCGCTTCCGAGCCGGGTAGCTCAGCCGGGTTTGACCCGGCGGGTCTGCCGACGGTCTCGTCTTCGAGGCGGGTGCCTCCCCCGTATACAGGCCGATTTTCATGCATTTCGAACCGTGGGAAGTGGTCCAAAAGGGAATGGGGGTGGACGTGTCTGCTCATACCGACTTTGAGACTTGTAAGCCGGGTAGCTCAGCCGGGTTTGATCCTGCGGTTCTGCCGACGGTCTCGCCTTCGAGGGGGGAGCCTCCCCCGTGTTCAGTCCGATTTCCATGCATTTCCAACCGTGGGAAGTTGCCCAAAAGGGGATGGGAGTGAATGTGACTGCTCAACCCGACTTTGGCGCTTCCGAGCCGGTTAGCACAGCCGGGTTTGACCCGGCGGTTCTGCCGACAGTCTCCTCTTCGAGGCGGGTGCCTCCCCCGTGTACAGGCCGATTTCCGTGCATTTCGAACCGTGGGAAGTGGTCCAAACGTCGATGGGAGTGAATGTGACTGCTCAACCCGACTTTGGCGCTTCCGAGCCGGGTAGCTCAGCCGGGTTTGACCCGGCGGTTCTGCCGACGGTCTCGTCTTCGAGGCGGGTGCCTCCCCCGTGTACAGGCCGATTTTCATGCATTTGGAACCGTGGGAAGTGGTCCAAAAGGGAATGGGGGTGGACGTGACTGCTCATACCGACTTTGAGACTTGTAAGCCGGGTAGCTCGGCCGGGTTTGACCCGGCGGTTCTGCCGACGGTCTCGCCTTCGAGGGGGGAGCCTCCCCCGTGTTCAGTCCGATTTTCGTGCATTTCCCACGGTGGGAAATGGTATCTTTCATTACGGGGACAAGGGTCTGAAGCGGTGAAGTCAGTAACCGGCATAGTTAAGGAAAGGGTTCGAATTTTCTCAACAGTACGAAAAAAGTGAGCAGGGAAGCTAGAGAAGGTGTCAGTGAGTCCCAAACGAGTGAACCGCAAAACTTAGGGAAATGCCCGAAAGCGTTTTAAAGGGTGAAATCGGGAACGAGGAAATGATGGGAAAGTGCCTGAAAGTGCTAAATGAGTAAACAGAAAAACGAAGAAAAATGTTTGAAAAGAAGAAGTGAGTAACCAGGAAAACTTAGAAAAATGTTCAAAACGAAGAAATCAGTAACCAGGAAAACTTAGAAAAATGATCAAAAAGAAGAAATGAGTAACCAGGAAAACTTAGAAAAATGTTTAAAAAGAAGAAATCAGTAACCAGGAAAACTTAGGAAAATGTTTAAAAAGAAGAAATCAGTAACCAGAAAAACTGCGAAAAATGTTTAAAAAGAAGAAATGAGTAACCAGAAAAACTTAGAAAAATGTTTAAAAAGAAGAAATCAGTAACCAGGAAAACTTAGAAAAATGTTTAAAAAGAAGAAATCAGTAACCAGGAAAACTTAGAAAAATGTTTAAAAAGAAGAAATCAGTAACCAGGAAAACTTAGAAAAATGTTATAAAAGAAGAAGTGAGTAACCAGAAAAACTTAGAAAAATGTTTAAAAAGAAGAAATCAGTAACCAGAAAAACTGCGAAAAATGTTTAAAAAGAAGAAATCAGTAACCAGACAAACTGCGAAAAATGTTTAAAAAGAAGAAATCAGTAACCAGGAAAACTTAGAAAAATGTTTAAAAAGAAGAAGTGAGTAACCAGAAAAACTTAGAAAAATGTTTAAAAAGAAGAAATCAGTAACCAGAAAAACTTAGAAAAATGTTTAAAAAGAAGAAATCAGTAACCAGAAAAACTGCGAAAAATGTTTAAAAAGAAGAAATCAGTAACCAGGAAAACTTAGAAAAATGTTTAAAAAGAAGAAATCAGTAACCAGAAAAACTGCGAAAAATGTTTAAAAAGAAGAAATCAGTAACCAGGAAAACTTAGAAAAATGTTTAAAAAGAAGAAATCAGTAACCAGAAAAACTTAGAAAAATGTTTAAAAAGAAGAAATGAGTAACCAGAAAAACTTAGAAAAATGTTTAAAAAGAAGAAATCAGTAACCAGAAAAACGGCGAAAAATGTTTAAAAAGAAGAAATCAGTAACCAGAAAAACTTAGAAAAATGTTTAAAAAGAAGAAGTGAGTAACCAGAAAAACTTAGAAAAATGTTTAAAAAGAAGAAATGAGTAACCAGAAAAACTTAGAAAAATGTTTAAAAAGAAGAAATCAGTAACCAGAAAAACTTAGAAAAATGTTTAAAAAGAAGAAATGAGTAACCAGAAAAACTTAGAAAAATGCTTAAAAAGAAGAAATCAGTAACCAGAAAAACGGCGAAAAATGTTTAAAAAGAAGAAATCAGTAACCAGAAAAACGGCGAAAAATGTTTAAAAAGAAGAAATCAGTAACCAGACAAACTGCGAAAAAATGTTTAAAAAGAAGAAATCAGTAACCAGAAAAACTGCGAAAAATGTTTAAAAAGAAGAAATCAGTAACCAGGAAAACTTAGAAAAATGTTTAAAAAGAAGAAATGAGTAACCAGGAAAACTTAGAAAAATGTTTAAAAAGAAGAAATGAGTAACCAGGAAAACTTAGAAAAATGTTTAAAAAGAAGAAATCAGTAACCAGAAAAACTTAGAAAAATGTTTAAAAAGAAGAAATCAGTAACCAGAAAAACTTAGAAAAATGTTTAAAAAGAAGAAATGAGTAACCAGAAAAACTTAGAAAAATGTTTAAAAAGAAGAAATGAGTAACCAGAAAAACTTAGAAAAATGTTTAAAAAGAAGAAATCAGTAACCAGAAAAACGGCGAAAAATGTTTAAAAAGAAGAAGTGAGTAACCAGAAAAACTTAGAAAAATGTTTAAAAAGAAGAAATGAGTAACCAGAAAAACGTTTAAAAAGAAGAAATCAGTAACCAGAAAAACTTAGAAAAATGTTTAAAAAGAAGAAATGAGTAACCAGAAAAACTTAGAAAAATGTTTAAAAAGAAGAAATCAGTAACCAGAAAAACGGCGAAAAATGTTTAAAAAGAAGAAATCAGTAACCAGAAAAACGGCGAAAAATGTTTAAAAAGAAGAAATCAGTAACCAGACAAACTGCGAAAAATGTTTAAAAAGAAGAAATCAGTAACCAGAAAAACTTAGAAAAATGTTTAAAAAGAAGAAATCAGTAACCAGGAAAACTTGGAAAAAAACACTTAGAAAAATTTTCAGCAAAGTGTGAAAAATATTCTAAGTGTCAGCGGAGGAAAATGCTGCAGCATCGGGAAAGATTCGCAAACTTACACCGAACATGTGCTCCGAAGTGCCGGAGGAATTGGGTGAATTGAGCCCGGCAAATGGCCAGCTGTCGTTTTGTGCCTGCAGCCCGAAAACTTTAACTTTGTCTGTCGCGGAAGTCCGGACCGAGAAAAATCCAAACGGTTTTGACCGGACCGAGTTCCAGACCGATGCAGTCAAATTTGGAATTCAGACCCATTCAGTGCCACTTGTAGTTTTTCCGCAGTGAGGTTGGCGGGGTACCCGGAGATATATGGGAACACGATTTTTAGAACAAAATGGCGGCGCGGGACCGTTCTGAAAGGCATCCGAAAAACGGTTCCACGGGCATAGCACTTTAATGACAGGTATGAGTGCATGCCGGAGAGCTCTTGGAAGTCGAATTTTTGACACTTTGTCAATTTTTTGACAGATTTGACAAACTCTTTCTGTCTGTTCTAAGAGTCAGTCAGAGACTTGTGCGGCGGTCTTTTGACACTATTGGAGGGCGGGCAAACCCCACGTTGACTCCGGCCGTCCCTCCACAGGCGCTCGTGTCCAAAATGAAGGCGAGAGACGCGAGTGGCCTGGTTCCCTTGGGTGTTGCCAAGAAGGCTGCGGGCTGACCGTTGCCTGAGCACTCCCTAAAGCCTCTTGTGATGAGAGCAGACCTCGCCTGCCGCACGACCGGCTCTGGGAGTCGTTGGGCCGCTATTTGTGAATAGTCTGGTCCTCCTCTGCCACCCGGACAAGCGCGATGGCTCTGCCGCCCTGCGGTGCTCGTCACCCAGGTTTGGGGAACACGATACTCGTAACAAAAAT
This sequence comes from Chiloscyllium punctatum, assembly GCF_047496795.1. NCBI lineage: Eukaryota > Metazoa > Chordata > Chondrichthyes > Orectolobiformes > Hemiscylliidae > Chiloscyllium > Chiloscyllium punctatum. Next base: position 62,357 of record NW_027310473.1, read on the forward strand.
AAAAGGCGGCTCGGGACCTGCAGGCGAAAGGGGTCCCGTGGTGCTAAGCACGTCGACTTCGGGTCTCGGTGCAAGCCGGAGAGCTCACGGAAGTCTAAAGTTTTCGGCACGTGGTCGAATCTTTTCAAAGGCTTACCCGGCTCTTTCCGTCCATTCTGAGAGTAAGTCAGAGGCCGGTGCGGAGGTCTCTTGACAATCGGAGGGGGTGGTGGCCCTCCGCAGGCGCTCGTGTCGAAAATGAAGGCGAGAGACGCGAGTGGCCTGGTTCCCCTGGGTGTTGCCAGGAAGGCTGCGGGCTGACCCTTGCCTGAGCACTCCCTAAAGCCTCTTGTGATGAGAGCAGACCTCGCGCGCCGCACGACCGGCTCTGGGAGTCGTTGGGCCGCTATCTGTGAATAGTCTGGTCCTCCTCTGCCACCCGGCCAAGTGCGATGGCTCTGCCGCCCTGCGGTGCTCGTCACGCAGGTATGGGGCACACGATGCTCGTAACAGCAAATAAAGGCGGCTCGGGACCTGCAGGCGAAAGGGGTCCCGTGGTGCTTAGCACGTCGACTTCGGGTCTCGGTGCAAGCCGGAGAGCTCACGGAAGTCTAAAGTTTTCGGCACGTGGTCGAATCTTTTGAAAGGCTTACCCGGCTCTTTCCGTCCATTCTGAGAGTCAGTCAGAGGCCGGTGCGGCGGTCTATTGACGACCGGAGGCTCCCATGGGTGTTGCGATGAGGGTGGAGGGCACAGAACCTTGCCTTAGCACTCCCTAATAAAGCCTCTTGTGAAGAGAGCAGACCTCGCGCGCCGCACGACCGGCTCTGGGAGTCGTTGGGCCGCTATCTGTGAATAGTCGGGTCCTCCTCTGCCACCCGGCCAAGTGCGATGGCTCTGCCGCCCTGCGGTGCTCGTCACGCAGGTATGGGGCACACGATGCTCGTAACAGCAAATAAAGGCGGCTCGGGACCTGCAGGCGAAAGGGGTCCCGTGGTGCTTCGCACGTCGACTTCGGGTCTCGGTGCAAGCCGGAGAGCTCACGGAAGTCTAAAGTTTTCGGCACGTGGTCGAATCTTTTGAAAGGCTTACCCGGCTCTTTCCGTCCATTCTGAGAGTCAGTCAGAGGCCGGTGCGGCGGTCTATTGACGACCGGAGGCTCCCATGGGTGTTGCGATGAGGGTGGAGGGCACAGAACCTTGCCTTAGCACTCCCTAATAAAGCCTCTTGTGAAGAGAGCAGACCTCGCGCGCCGCACGACCGGCTCTGGGAGTCGTTGGGCCGCTATCTGTGAATAGTCTGGTCCTCCTCTGCCACCCGGCCAAGTGCGATGGCTCTGCCGCCCTGCGGTGCTCGTCACGCAGGTATGGGGCACACGATGCTCGTAACAGCAAATAAAGGCGGCTCGGGACCTGCAGGCGAAAGGGGTCCCGTGGTGCTTCGCACGTCGACTTCGGGTCTCGGTGCAAGCCGGAGAGCTCACGGAAGTCTAAAGTTTTCGGCACGTGGTCGAATCTTTTGAAAGGCTTACCCGGCTCTTTCCGTCCATTCTGAGAGTCAGTCAGAGGCCGGTGCGGCGGTCTATTGACGACCGGAGGCTCCCATGGGTGTTGCGATGAGGGTGGAGGGCACAGAACCTTGCCTTAGCACTCCCTAATAAAGCCTCTTGTGAAGAGAGCAGACCTCGCGCGCCGCACGACCGGCTCTGGGAGTCGTTGGGCCGCTATCTGTGAATAGTCGGGTCCTCCTCTGCCACCCGGCCAAGTGCGATGGCTCTGCCGCCCTGCGGTGCTCGTCACGCAGGTATGGGGCACACGATGCTCGTAACAGCAAATAAAGGCGGCTCGGGACCTGCAGGCGAAAGGGGTCCCGTGGTGCTTCGCACGTCGACTTCGGGTCTCGGTGCAAGCCGGAGAGCTCACGGAAGTCTAAAGTTTTCGGCACGTGGTCGAATCTTTTGAAAGGCTTACCCGGCTCTTTCCGTCCATTCTGAGAGTCAGTCAGAGGCCGGTGCGGCGGTCTATTGACGACCGGAGGCTCCCATGGGTGTTGCGATGAGGGTGGAGGGCACAGAACCTTGCCTTAGCACTCCCTAATAAAGCCTCTTGTGAAGAGAGCAGACCTCGCGCGCCGCACGACCGGCTCTGGGAGTCGTTGGGCCGCTATCTGTGAATAGTCGGGTCCTCCTCTGCCACCCGGCCAAGTGCGATGGCTCTGCCGCCCTGCGGTGCTCGTCACGCAGGTATGGGGCACACGATGCTCGTAACAGCAAATAAAGGCGGCTCGGGACCTGCAGGCGAAAGGGGTCCCGTGGTGCTTCGCACGTCGACTTCGGGTCTCGGTGCAAGCCGGAGAGCTCACGGAAGTCTAAAGTTTTCGGCACGTGGTCGAATCTTTTGAAAGGCTTACCCGGCTCTTTCCGTCCATTCTGAGAGTCAGTCAGAGGCCGGTGCGGCGGTCTATTGACGACCGGAGGCTCCCATGGGTGTTGCGATGAGGGTGGAGGGCACAGAACCTTGCCTTAGCACTCCCTAATAAAGCCTCTTGTGAAGAGAGCAGACCTCGCGCGCCGCACGACCGGCTCTGGGAGTCGTTGGGCCGCTATCTGTGAATAGTCTGGTCCTCCTCTGCCACCCGGCTAAGTGCGATGGCTCTGCCGCCCTGC
>NW_027310475.1:0-2500 GCF_047496795.1 Chiloscyllium punctatum
CCCTCGAAGGTGAGACCTTCGGCAGAACCGCCGGGTCAAATCCTGCCGAGCTACCCGCGTTAGAGGTCTCAATGTCGGCTTCAGCAGTCACATTCAATCCCCATTCCCGTTTGGGACCTCTTCCCGCCGATGGAAATGCACAAAATTCGGCCTGAACACGCGGGGCGCTCCCCCCTCGAAGGCGAGACCGTCGCCAGAACCGCCGGGTCCAATCCGGCTGAGCTACCCGCGTTACAGGTCTCAAAGTCGGGTTGAGCAGTCACGTTCACCCCCATCCCCTTTCGGACCCCTTCCCACGGTTGGAAATGCATGAAAATCGGCCTGTACACGGTGGGCGCTCCCCCCTCGAAGGTGAGACCTTCGGCAGAACCGCCGGGTCAAATCCGGCCGAGCTACCCGCGTTAGAGGTCTCAATGTCGGCTTCAGCAGTCACATTCAAATCCCATTCCCGTTTGGACCTCTTCCGCCGATGGAAATGCACAAAATTCGGCCTGAACACGCGGGACGCTCCCCCCTCGAAGGTGAGACCTTCGGCAGAACCGCCGGGTCAAATCCGGCCGAGCTACCCGCGTTAGAGGGTCTCAATGTCGGCTTCAGCAGTCACATTCAATCCCATTCCCGTTTGGACCTCTTCCCGCCGATGGAAATGCACAAAATTCGGCCTGAACACGCGGGACGCTCCCCCCTCGAAGGCGAGACCCGTCGCCAGAACCGCCGGGTCAAATCCGGCTGAGCTACCCGCGTTACAGGTCTCAAAGTCGGGTTGAGCAGTCACGTTCACCCCCATCCCCTTTCGGACCCCTTCCCACGGTTGGAAATGCATGAAAATCGGCCTGTACACGGTGGGCGCTCCCCCCTCGAAGGTGAGACCTTCGGCAGAACCGCCGGGTCAAATCCGGCCGAGCTACCCGCGTTAGAGGTCTCAATGTCGGCTTCAGCAGTCAACATTCAATCCCATTCCCGTTTGGACCTCTTCCCGCCGATGGAAATGCACAAAATTCGGCCTGAACACGCGGGACGCTCCCCCTCGAAGGTGAGACCTTCGGCAGAACCGCCGGGTCAAATCCGGCGAGCTACCCGCGTTAGAGGTCTCAATGTCGGCTTCAGCAGTCACATTCAATCCCATTCCCGTTTGGACCTCTTTCCCGCCGATGGAAATGCACAAAATTCGGCCTGAACACGCGGGACGCTCCCCCTCGAAGGCGAGACCGTCGCCAGAACCGCCGGGTCAAATCCGGCTGAGCTACCCGCGTTAGAGGTCTCAAAGTCGGGTTGAGCAGTCACGTTCACCCCCATCCCCTTCGGACCCCTTCCAACGGTTGGAAATGCATGAAAATCGGCCTGTACACGGTGGGGCGCTCCCCCCTCGAAGGTGAGACCTTCGGCAGAACCGCCGGGTCAAATCGGCCGAGCTACCCGCGTTAGAGGTCTCAATGTCGGCTTCAGCAGTCACATTCAATCCCATTCCCGTTTGGACCTCTTCCCGCCGATGGAAATGCACAAAACTCGGCCTGAACACGCGGGACGCTCCCCCCCTCGAAGGTGAGACCTTCGGCAGAACCGCCGGGTCAAATCCGGCCGAGCTACCCGCGTTAGAGGTCTCAATGTCGGCTTCAGCAGTCACATTCAATCCCATTCCCGTTTGGACCTCTTCCCGCCGATGGAAATGCACAAAATTCGGCCTGAACACGCGGGACGCTCCCCCCTCGAAGGCGAGACCGTCGCCAGAACCGCGGGTCAAATCCGGCCGAGCTACCCGCGTTAGAGGTCTCAATGTCGGCTTCAGCAGTCACATTCAATCCCATTCCCGTTTGGAACACTTCCGCCGTTACAATGCACGATATTCGGCCTGAACACGCGGGACGCTCCCCCCTCGAAGGTGAGACCTTCGGCAGAACCGCCGGGTCAAATCCTGCCGAGCTACCCGCGTTAGAGGTCTCAATGTCGGCTTCAGCAGTCACATTCAATCCCATTCCCGTTTGGACCTCTTCCCGCCGATGGAAATGCACAAAATTCGGCCTGAACACGCGGGGCGCTCCCCCCTCGAAGGCGAGACCGTCGCCAGAACCGCCGGGTCAAATCCGGCTGAGCTACCCGCGTTACAGGTCTCAAAGTCGGCTTCAGCAGTCACATTCAATCCCATTCCCTTTTGGAACACTTCCCGCCGTTAACAATGCACGATATTCGGACTGAACACGGGGGCCGGTCCGCCCTCGAAGTCAACACCGTCCGCAGAACCGCCGGGGCAAATCCGGCTGAGCTACCCCGCCCCCGAACACTCAAAGTCCCTCTGAAGCCTTGCATTCGCCTCCTTGGAAAATTGACGTCAAACATTACCAAAATCGGGGGCACGAGCACTAAAGCTAAGTCTCACCCTTTCCCTATCCCTAACCAGGAACCGAACGCCCACCCTCAGCCTCACACCAACGCCGGTGCCACTCCAGACAGACACACCCTTCAAAACCACACCCATCCGGCCATGCAACTCAAAAAGGGTCCA
>NW_027310475.1:10000-12500 GCF_047496795.1 Chiloscyllium punctatum
ACAGCCGTGCTGGCCCCACTGCCACGACACAGACGGACGCCAGGCCGCGCTCCCCGGCGGGGGGATGGCGTCGAGCCTGACGAACGGAATGTGCAGGGTGGGGGGGAAAGGCCAAGCGCTCCGACGCCGGAGGGCTCCGGAGTCTGAACTTAGGGGGACAAAGAGGACGGGTCCTCTGCGACACCCCAGCCGCGCTCTCGCCAGCCAAGGCGAGTGCGATTGATTGCCAAACGACCCTCAGACAGGCGTGGCCCCGGGAAGAACCCGGGGCCGCAAAGTGCGTTCAAAGTGTCGATGATCAATGTGTCCTGCAATTCACATTAATTCTCGCAGCTAGCTGCGTTCGTCATCGACGCACGAGCCGAGTGATCCACCGTCAAGAGTTGTCTGAGTTTGTTTTAGGTCTCTCCCTCGCCAGAGGAAAGCGACCCGGACCGCACATACGCTCCCCACCTTGAGCTACAGCCACCTGCACGCCGGCGTGCGGGCGGAGCAGGGTGGCGTGAAGCGATGGGGAGCACCATCCTGGTGCGGCCCGCAGAAACATACGTCTATTGGGGGGAGGAGGACAGGGCGCCCAAGAGGCGATGCGTGCCCCAACGCACCGCAGCGACGGAGGCAGGATCACCGCCACCATGTCGCCCGCCTAGTATCACGAGGCGTGCAGCAGCTTTGCCCTAGGAAAAGCAGAGGCGGGAACGGGCACCGGCCATCGGTTCGGCAGCGTCACTGACGCGTGCACGTGGCGGCGTGTCGGCGAGCGGACTTCCTGCGAGGAGGCGGGGGCGGCACTCGCCCGAGCAGACGCCCGCCCGGCCCAGCCACCGCCGAGGTGGACTGGGAGTCGCGGCAACGGCTCGTCATACTCGTTCCCACACTCACAGCGCAGCTTGCCCGCAAGCCACCGACCACCGATCGACGCCAGGCGCCCCGACCGAGAGCGGGATCGCTCGTTCGCCCTGCTGGCAGTTCGCTGGGGATCACTACTGCACGGAGCTCGGAGACCGACGGGCGGCAACTCGAGAGTCTTTAAACCACCACCCCCATCCCGCAAGTGCAAAGAGGCTGTATACGCACAGACGGGTGAGGGGAATAGGTACCCCGTCGGGTTTGAAGGGAGCGTGACTAGATAGCAACGATGTAAACCCAGCCGATTTGGGAGCGAAAGACCGGCGCCTGCATCACCGGCTTCGTTTCCCGTGGCTGGAGAGTACACCGAAACCCTCCGTCTGTCGCGAGCTCCCGACGACGCGGTGCCGCCAAGCAGCAGGGCCGGACCTGGTGTGGCTCCCCTCGTCGATCACAGACCGGTCGGCACTACTGACGAGACGGTGGAACGGGCTTCGCCCCTTGTGACGAAGGGTGATGCGAACCCGCCCGCCCGCGTGCGTTCGGGGTGGACTCGGCAAACGGAGATTTGAAATCGGAAAGTGTCCTCCTGCCCCGCGCAGGTAGGCGCCCAACAGTTGTGGGGGGTTTGGCGGTGACCACGGCTGCAGGGCCTGCTACCCCGACGAGCTCTCCTGCTGGCCCCGAAACCACCCTCGCGAGACAAGTTGAAACGGAAACGGGCGTACCCCCAAGCCGACGATCCTTTCTTATTTGTTACTTTTTTTTTCACTTGCTCGAGTTGTGGGGATTTGGCGGTGACCACGGCTGCAGGGCCTGCTACCCCGACGAGCTCTCCTGCTGGCCCCGAAACCACCCTCGCGAGACAAGTTGAAACGGAAACGGGCGTACCCCCAAGCCGACAGAGATCCTTTCTTATTTGTTACTTTTTTTTTTCACTTGCTCGAGTTGTGGGGGTTTGGCGGTGACCACGGCTGCAGGGCCTGCTACCCCGACGAGCTCTCCTGCTGGCCCCGAAACCACCCTCGCGAGACAAGTTGAAACGGAAACGGGCGTACCCCCAAGCCGACGATCCTTTCTTATTTGTTACTTTTTTTTTCACTTGCTCGAGTTGTGGGGGTTTGGCGGTGACCACGGCTGCAGGGCCTGCTACCCCGACGAGCTCTCCTGCTGGCCCCGAAACCACCCTCGCGAGACAAGTTGAAACGGAAACGGGCGTACCCCCAAGCCGACGATCCTTTCTTATTTGTTACTTTTTTTTTTCACTTGCTCGAGTTGTGGGGGTTTGGCGGTGACCACGGCTGCAGGGCCTGCTACCCCGACGAGCTCTCCTGCTGGCCCCGAAACCACCCTCGCGAGACAAGTTGAAACGGAAACGGGCGTACCCCCAAGCCGACAGAGATGCTTTCGCTCCTGTTACTTTTTTTTTCACTTGCTCGAGTTGTGGGGGTTTGGCGGTGACCACGGCTGCAGGGCCTGCTACCCCGACGAGCTCTCCTGCTGGCCCCGAAACCACCCTCGCGAGACAAGTTGAAACGGAAACGGGCGTACCCCCAAGCCGACAGAGATCCTTTCGTACTTGAACCAACACAAAGTTTGTCACGTTTTATTTTTACGAGTGATCGACCGTCAAGATTTGTCTCTGAGTTTG
>NW_027310475.1:17500-30000 GCF_047496795.1 Chiloscyllium punctatum
GGTCCCGAGCCGCCTTTATTTGCTGTTACGAGCATCGTGTGCCCCATACCTGCGTGACGAGCACCGCAGGGCGGCAGAGCCATCGCACTTGGCCGGGTGGCAGAGGAGGACCAGACTATTCACAGATAGCGGCCCAACGACTCCCAGAGCCGGTCGTGCGGCGCGCGAGGTCTGCTCTCTTCACAAGAGGCTTTATTAGGGAGTGCTAAGGCAAGGTTCTGTGCCCTCCACCCTCATCGCAACACCCATGGGAGCCTCCGGTCGTCAATAGACCGCCGCACCGGCCTCTGACTGACTCTCAGAATGGACGGAAAGAGCCGGGTAAGCCTTTCAAAAGATTCGACCACGTGCCGAAAACTTTAGACTTCCGTGAGCTCTCCGGCTTGCACCGAGACCCGAAGTCGACGTGCGAAGCACCACGGGACCCCTTTCGCCTGCAGGTCCCGAGCCGCCTTTATTTGCTGTTACGAGCATCGTGTGCCCCATACCTGCGTGACGAGCACCGCAGGGCGGCAGAGCCATCGCACTTGGCCGGGTGGCAGAGGAGGACCCGACTATTCACAGATAGCGGCCCAACGACTCCCAGAGCCGGTCGTGCGGCGCGCGAGGTCTGCTCTCTTCACAAGAGGCTTTATTAGGGAGTGCTAAGGCAAGGTTCTGTGCCCTCCACCCTCATCGCAACACCCATGGGAGCCTCCGGTCGTCAATAGACCGCCGCACCGGCCTCTGACTGACTCTCAGAATGGACGGAAAGAGCCGGGTAAGCCTTTCAAAAGATTCGACCACGTGCCGAAAACTTTAGACTTCCGTGAGCTCTCCGGCTTGCACCGAGACCCGAAGTCGACGTGCTAAGCACCACGGGACCCCTTTCGCCTGCAGGTCCCGAGCCGCCTTTATTTGCTGTTACGAGCATCGTGTGCCCCATACCTGCGTGACGAGCACCGCAGGGCGGCAGAGCCATCGCACTTGGCCGGGTGGCAGAGGAGGACCAGACTATTCACAGATAGCGGCCCAACGACTCCCAGAGCCGGTCGTGCGGCGCGCGAGGTCTGCTCTCATCACAAGAGGCTTTAGGGAGTGCTCAGGCAAGGGTCAGCCCGCAGCCTTCCTGGCAACACCCAGGGGAACCAGGCCACTCGCGTCTCTCGCCTTCATTTTCGACACGAGCGCCTGCGGAGGGCCACCACCCCCTCCGATTGTCAAGAGACCTCCGCACCGGCCTCTGACTTACTCTCAGAATGGACGGAAAGAGCCGGGTAAGCCTTTGAAAAGATTCGACCACGTGCCGAAAACTTTAGACTTCCGTGAGCTCTCCGGCTTGCACCGAGACCCGAAGTCGACGTGCTTAGCACCACGGGACCCCTTTCGCCTGCAGGTCCCGAGCCGCCTTTTATTTTTGTTACGAGTATCGTGTTCCCCAAACCTGGGTGACGAGCACCGCAGGGCGGCAGAGCCATCGCGCTTGTCCGGGTGGCAGAGGAGGACCAGACTATTCACAAATAGCGGCCCAACGACTCCCAGAGCCGGTCGTGCGGCAGGCGAGGTCTGCTCTCATCACAAGAGGCTTTAGGGAGTGCTCAGGCAACGGTCAGCCCGCAGCCTTCTTGGCAACACCCAAGGGAACCAGGCCACTCGCGTCTCTCGCCTTCATTTTGGACACGAGCGCCTGTGGAGGGACGGCCGGAGTCAACGTGGGGTTTGCCCGCCCTCCAATAGTGTCAAAAGACCGCCGCACAAGTCTCTGACTGACTCTTAGAACAGACAGAAAGAGTTTGTCAAATCTGTCAAAAAATTGACAAAGTGTCAAAAATTCGACTTCCAAGAGCTCTCCGGCATGCACTCATACCTGTCATTAAAGTGCTATGCCCGTGGAACCGTTTTTCGGATGCCTTTCAGAACGGTCCCGCGCCGCCATTTTGTTCTAAAAATCGTGTTCCCATATATCTCCGGGTACCCCGCCAACCTCACTGCGGAAAAACTACAAGTGGCACTGAATGGGTCTGAATTCCAAATTTGACTGCATCGGTCTGGAACTCGGTCCGGTCAAAACCGTTTGGATTTTTCTCGGTCCGGACTTCCGCGACAGACAAAGTTAAAGTTTTCGGGCTGCAGGCACAAAACGACAGCTGGCCATTTGCCGGGCTCAATTCACCCAATTCCTCCGGCACTTCGGAGCACATGTTCGGTGTAAGTTTGCGAATCTTTCCCGATGCTGCAGCATTTTCCTCCGCTGACACTTAGAATATTTTTCACACTTTGCTGAAAATTTTTCTAAGTGTTTTTTTCCAAGTTTTCCTGGTTACTGATTTCTTCTTTTTAAACATTTTTCTAAGTTTTTCTGGTTACTGATTTCTTCTTTTTAAACATTTTTCGCAGTTTGTCTGGTTACTGATTTCTTCTTTTTAAACATTTTTCGCCGTTTTTCTGGTTACTGATTTCTTCTTTTTAAACATTTTTCGCCGTTTTTCTGGTTACTGATTTCTTCTTTTTAAACATTTTTCTAAGTTTTTCTGGTTACTCATTTCTTCTTTTTAAACATTTTTCTAAGTTTTTCTGGTTACTGATTTCTTCTTTTTAAACATTTTTCTAAGTTTTTCTGGTTACTCATTTCTTCTTTTTAAACATTTTTCTAAGTTTTTCTGGTTACTCACTTCTTCTTTTTAAACATTTTTCGCCGTTTTTCTGGTTACTGATTTCTTCTTTTTAAACATTTTTCTAAGTTTTTCTGGTTACTCATTTCTTCTTTTTAAACATTTTTCTAAGTTTTTCTGGTTACTCATTTCTTCTTTTTAAACATTTTTCTAAGTTTTTCTGGTTACTGATTTCTTCTTTTTAAACATTTTTCTAAGTTTTTCTGGTTACTGATTTCTTCTTTTTAAACATTTTTCTAAGTTTTCCTGGTTACTCATTTCTTCTTTTTAAACATTTTTCTAAGTTTTCCTGGTTACTCATTTCTTCTTTTTAAACATTTTTCTAAGTTTTCCTGGTTACTGATTTCTTCTTTTTAAACATTTTTCGCAGTTTTTCTGGTTACTGATTTCTTCTTTTTAAACATTTTTTCGCAGTTTGTCTGGTTACTGATTTCTTCTTTTTAAACATTTTTCGCCGTTTTTCTGGTTACTGATTTCTTCTTTTTAAACATTTTTCGCCGTTTTTCTGGTTACTGATTTCTTCTTTTTAAGCATTTTTCTAAGTTTTTCTGGTTACTCATTTCTTCTTTTTAAACATTTTTCTAAGTTTTTCTGGTTACTGATTTCTTCTTTTTAAACATTTTTCTAAGTTTTTCTGGTTACTCATTTCTTCTTTTTAAACATTTTTCTAAGTTTTTCTGGTTACTCACTTCTTCTTTTTAAACATTTTTCTAAGTTTTTCTGGTTACTGATTTCTTCTTTTTAAACATTTTTCGCCGTTTTTCTGGTTACTGATTTCTTCTTTTTAAACATTTTTCTAAGTTTTTCTGGTTACTCATTTCTTCTTTTTAAACATTTTTCTAAGTTTTTCTGGTTACTGATTTCTTCTTTTTAAACATTTTTCTAAGTTTTCCTGGTTACTGATTTCTTCTTTTTAAACATTTTTCGCAGTTTTTCTGGTTACTGATTTCTTCTTTTTAAACATTTTTCTAAGTTTTCCTGGTTACTGATTTCTTCTTTTTAAACATTTTTCGCAGTTTTTCTGGTTACTGATTTCTTCTTTTTAAACATTTTTCTAAGTTTTTCTGGTTACTGATTTCTTCTTTTTAAACATTTTTCTAAGTTTTTCTGGTTACTCACTTCTTCTTTTTAAACATTTTTCTAAGTTTTCCTGGTTACTGATTTCTTCTTTTTAAACATTTTTCGCAGTTTGTCTGGTTACTGATTTCTTCTTTTTAAACATTTTTCGCAGTTTTTCTGGTTACTGATTTCTTCTTTTTAAACATTTTTCTAAGTTTTTCTGGTTACTCACTTCTTCTTTTATAACATTTTTCTAAGTTTTCCTGGTTACTGATTTCTTCTTTTTAAACATTTTTCTAAGTTTTCCTGGTTACTGATTTCTTCTTTTTAAACATTTTTCTAAGTTTTCCTGGTTACTGATTTCTTCTTTTTAAACATTTTTCTAAGTTTTTCTGGTTACTCATTTCTTCTTTTTAAACATTTTTCGCAGTTTTTCTGGTTACTGATTTCTTCTTTTTAAACATTTTCCTAAGTTTTCCTGGTTACTGATTTCTTCTTTTTAAACATTTTTCTAAGTTTTCCTGGTTACTCATTTCTTCTTTTTGATCATTTTTCTAAGTTTTCCTGGTTACTGATTTCTTCGTTTTGAACATTTTTCTAAGTTTTCCTGGTTACTCACTTCTTCTTTTCAAACATTTTTCTTCGTTTTTCTGTTTACTCATTTAGCACTTTCAGGCACTTTCCCATCATTTCCTCGTTCCCGATTTCACCCTTTAAAACGCTTTCGGGCATTTCCCTAAGTTTTGCGGTTCACTCGTTTGGGACTCACTGACACCTTCTCTAGCTTCCCTGCTCACTTTTTTCGTACTGTTGAGAAAATTCGAACCCTTTCCTTAACTATGCCGGTTACTGACTTCACCGCTTCAGACCCTTGTCCCCGTAATGAAAGATACCATTTCCCACCGTGGGAAATGCACGAAAATCGGACTGAACACGGGGGAGGCTCCCCCCTCGAAGGCGAGACCGTCGGCAGAACCGCCGGGTCAAACCCGGCCGAGCTACCCGGCTTACAAGTCTCAAAGTCGGTATGAGCAGTCACGTCCACCCCCATTCCCTTTTGGACCACTTCCCACGGTTCCAAATGCATGAAAATCGGCCTGTACACGGGGGAGGCACCCGCCTCGAAGACGAGACCGTCGGCAGAACCGCCGGGTCAAACCCGGCTGAGCTACCCGGCTCGGAAGCGCCAAAGTCGGGTTGAGCAGTCACATTCACTCCCATCGACGTTTGGACCACTTCCCACGGTTCGAAATGCACGGAAATCGGCCTGTACACGGGGGAGGCACCCGCCTCGAAGAGGAGACTGTCGGCAGAACCGCCGGGTCAAACCCGGCTGTGCTAACCGGCTCGGAAGCGCCAAAGTCGGGTTGAGCAGTCACATTCACTCCCATCCCCTTTTGGGCAACTTCCCACGGTTGGAAATGCATGGAAATCGGACTGAACACGGGGGAGGCTCCCCCCTCGAAGGCGAGACCGTCGGCAGAACCGCAGGATCAAACCCGGCTGAGCTACCCGGCTTACAAGTCTCAAAGTCGGTATGAGCAGACACGTCCACCCCCATTCCCTTTTGGACCACTTCCCACGGTTCGAAATGCATGAAAATCGGCCTGTATACGGGGGAGGCACCCGCCTCGAAGACGAGACCGTCGGCAGACCCGCCGGGTCAAACCCGGCTGAGCTACCCGGCTCGGAAGCGCCAAAGTCGGGTTGAGCAGTCACATTCACTCCCATCCCCTTTTGGACCACTTCCCACGGTTCGAAATGCACGAAAATCGGCCTGTACACGGGGGAGGCACCCGCCTCGAAGACGAGACCGTCGGCAGAACCGCCGGAACAAACCCGGCTGAGCTACCCGGCTTACAAGTCTCAAAGTCGGTATGAGCAGACACGTCCACCCCCATTCCCTTTTGGACCACTTCCCACGGTTCGAAATGCATGAAAATCGGCCTGTATACGGGGGAGGCACCCGCCTCGAAGACGAGACCGTCGGCAGACCCGCCGGGTCAAACCCGGCTGAGCTACCCGGCTCGGAAGCGCCAAAGTCGGGTTGAGCAGTCACATTCACTCCCATCCCCTTTTGAACCTCTTCCCACCGTTGGAAATGCACGAAAATCGGCCTGTACACGGGGGAGGCTCCCCCCTCGAAGGCGAGACCGTCGGCAGAACCGCCGGGTCAAACCCGGCTGAGCTACCCGGCTTACAAGTCTCGAAGTCGGGTTGAGCAGTCACATTCACTCCCATCGACTTTTGGGCAACTTCCCACCGTTGCAAATGCATGAAAATCGGCCTGTACACGGGGGAGGCACCCGCCTCGAAGTCGAGACCGTCGGCAGAACCGCCGGGTCCAACCCGGCTGAGCTACCCGGCTTACAAGTCTCAAAGCCGGGTTGGGCAGTCACGTTCACCCCCATTCCCTTTTGGATCACTTCCCACGGTTCGAAATGCACGAAAACCGGCCTGTACACGGGGGAGGGTCCGCCCTCGAAGGCGAGACCGTCGGCAGAACCGCCGGGTCAAACCTGGCTGAGCTACCCGGCTTACAAGTCTCAAAGTCGGGTTGAGCAGTCACGTTCACTCCCATCGACTTTTAGACCACTTCCCACGGTTCGAAATGCACGAAAATCGGCCTGTACACGGGGGAGGCACCCGCCTCGAAGACGAGACCGTCGGCAGAACCGCCGGGTCAAACCCGGCCGAGCTACCCGGGTTAGAAGCCTCAGAGTCGGGTTGAGCAGTCACGTTCACTCCCATCGACTTTTAGACCACTTCCCACGGTTGGAAATGCACGAAAATCGGCCTGTACACGGGGGTGGCATCCGCCTCGAAGACGAGACCGTCGGCAGAACCGCCGGGTCAAACCCGGCTGAGCTACCCGGCTTACAAGTCTCAAAGTCGGGTTGAGCAGTCACATTCACTCCCATCGACTTTTGGGCAACTTCCCACGGTTCGAAATGCACAAGATTCGGCCTGAACACGGGGGACGCTCCCCCCTCGAAGGCGAGACCGTCGGCAGACCCGCCGGGTCAAACCCGGCTGAGCTACCCGGCTCGGAAGCGCCAAAGTCGGTATGAGCAGTCACGTTCACTCCCATCCCCTTTTGGACCGCTTCCCACGGTACGAAATGCATGAAAATCGGCCTGTACACGGGGGAGGCACCCGCCTCGAAGACGAGACCGTCGGCAGAACCGCCGGGTCAAACCCGGCTGAGCTACCCGGCTTACAAGTCTCAAAGTCGGGTTGAGCAGTCACATTCACTCCCATCGACTTTTGGGCAACTTCCCACGGTTCGAAATGCACAAAATTCGGCCTGAACACGGGGGACGCTCCCCCCTCGAAGGCGAGACCGTCGGCAGAACCGCCGGGTCAAACCCGGCTGAGCTACCCGGCTTAAAAGTCTCAAAGTCGGTATGAGCAGTCACATTCACCCCCATTCCCTTTTGGACCACTTCCCACGGTTGGAAATGCATGAAAATCGGCCTGGACACGGGGGAGGCTCCCCCCTCGATGACGAGACCGTCGGCAGAACCGCCGGAACAAACCCGGCTGAGCTACCCGGCTTACAAGTCTCAAAGTCGGTATGAGCAGACACGTCCACCCCCATTCCCTTTTGGACCACTTCCCACCGTTGGAAATGCACGAAAATCGGCCTGTACACGGGGGAGGCACCGGCCTCGAAGACGAGACCGTCGGCAGAACCGCCGGATCAAACCCGGCCGAGCTACCCGGGTTAGAAGCCTCAGAGTCGGGTTGAGCAGTCACATTCACTCCCATCCCCTTTTGAACCTCTTCCCACCGTTGGAAATGCACGAAAATCGGCCTGTACACGGGGGAGGCTCCCCCCTCGAAGGCGAGACCGTCGGCAGAACCGCCGGGTCAAACCCGGCTGAGCTACCCGGCTTAAAAGTCTCAAAGTCGGGTTGAGCAGTCACATTCACTCCCATCGACTTTTGGGCAACTTCCCACCGTTGCAAATGCATGAAAATCGGCCTGTACACGGGGGAGGCTCCGCCCTCGAAGGCGAGACCGACGGCAGAACCGCCGGGTCAAACCCGGCCGGGCTACCCGGGTTAGAAGCCTCAGAGTCGGGTTGAGCAGTCGCATTCACCCCCATCCCCTTTTGAACCTCTTCCCACCGTTGGAAATGCACGAAAATCGGCCTGTACACGGGGGAGGCACCGGCCTCGAAGACGAGACCGTCGGCAGAACCGCCGGATCAAACCCGGCCGAGCTACCCGGGTTAGAATCCTCAGAGTCGGGTTGAGCAGTCACATTCACTCCCATCCCCTTTTGAACCTCTTCCCACCGTTGGAAATGCACGGAAATCGGCCTGTACACGGGGGAGGCTCCCCCCTCGAAGGCGAGACCGTCGGCAGAACCGCCGGGTCAAACCCGGCTGAGCTACCCGGCTTACAAGTCTCAAAGTCGGTATGAGCAGACACGTCCACCCCCATTCCCTTTTGGACCACTTCCCACCGTTGGAAATGCACGAAAATCGGCCTGTACACGGGGGAGGCACCGGCCTCGAAGACGAGACCGTCGGCAGAACCGCCGGATCAAACCCGGCCGAGCTACCCGGGTTAGAAGCCTCAGAGTCGGGTTGAGCAGTCACATTCACTCCCATCCCCTTTTGAACCTCTTCCCACCGTTGGAAATGCACGAAAATCGGCCTGTACACGGGGGAGGCTCCCCCCTCGAAGGCGAGACCGTCGGCAGAACCGCCGGGTCAAACCCGGCTGAGCTACCCGGCTTAAAAGTCTCAAAGTCGGGTTGAGCAGTCACATTCACTCCCATCGACTTTTGGGCAACTTCCCACCGTTGCAAATGCATGAAAATCGGCCTGTACACGGGGGAGGCTCCGCCCTCGAAGGCGAGACCGACGGCAGAACCGCCGGGTCAAACCCGGCCGGGCTACCCGGCTCGGAAGCGCCAAAGTCGGGTTGAGCAGTCACATTCACCCCCATCCCCTTTTGGGCCACTTCCCACGGTTCGAAATGCATGAAAATCGGCCTGTACACGGGGGACGCTCCCCCCTCGAAGGCGAGGCAGTCGGCAGAACCGCCGGGTCAAACCCGGCTGAGCTACCCGGGTTAGATGCCTCAAAGTCGGGTTGAGCAGTCACATTCACCCCCATCCCCTTTCGGCCCCCTTCCCACGGTTGGAAATGCATGAAAATCGGCCTGTACACGGTGGGCGCTCCCCCCTCGAAGGTGAGACCTTCGGCAGAACCGCCGGGTCAAATCCTGCCGAGCTACCCGCGTTAGAGGTCTCAATGTCGGCTTCAGCAGTCACATTCAATCCCATTCCCGTTTGGACCTCTTCCCGCCGATGGAAATGCACAAAATTCGGCCTGAACACGCGGGGCGCTCCCCCCTCGAAGGCGAGACCGTCGCCAGAACCGCCGGGTCAAATCCGGCTGAGCTACCCGCGTTACAGGTCTCAAAGTCGGGTTGAGCAGTCACGTTCACCCCCATCCCCTTTCGGACCCCTTCCCACGGTTGGAAATGCATGAAAATCGGCCTGTACACGGTGGGCGCTCCCCCCTCGAAGGTGAGACCTTCGGCAGAACCGCCGGGTCAAATCCGGCCGAGCTACCCGCGTTAGAGGTCTCAATGTCGGCTTCAGCAGTCACATTCAATCCCATTCCCGTTTGGACCTCTTCCCGCCGATGGAAATGCACAAAATTCGGCCTGAACACGCGGGACGCTCCCCCCTCGAAGGTGAGACCTTCGGCAGAACCGCCGGGTCAAATCCGGCCGAGCTAACCGCGTTAGAGGTCTCAATGTCGGCTTCAGCAGTCACATTCAATCCCATTCCCGTTTGGACCTCTTCCCGCCGATGGAAATGCACAAAATTCGGCCTGAACACGCGGGACGCTCCCCCCTCGAAGGCGAGACCGTCGCCAGAACCGCCGGGTCAAATCCGGCTGAGCTACCCGCGTTACAGGTCTCAAAGTCGGGTTGAGCAGTCACGTTCACCCCCATCCCCTTTCGGACCCCTTCCCACGGTTGGAAATGCATGAAAATCGGCCTGTACACGGTGGGCGCTCCCCCCTCGAAGGTGAGACCTTCGGCAGAACCGCCGGGTCAAATCCGGCCGAGCTACCCGCGTTAGAGGTCTCAATGTCGGCTTCAGCAGTCACATTCAATCCCATTCCCGTTTGGACCTCTTCCCGCCGATGGAAATGCACAAAATTCGGCCTGAACACGCGGGACGCTCCCCCCTCGAAGGTGAGACCTTCGGCAGAACCGCCGGGTCAAATCCGGCCGAGCTACCCGCGTTAGAGGTCTCAATGTCGGCTTCAGCAGTCACATTCAATCCCATTCCCGTTTGGACCTCTTCCCGCCGATGGAAATGCACAAAATTCGGCCTGAACACGCGGGACGCTCCCCCCTCGAAGGCGAGACCGTCGCCAGAACCGCCGGGTCAAATCCGGCTGAGCTACCCGCGTTAGAGGTCTCAAAGTCGGGTTGAGCAGTCACGTTCACCCCCATCCCCTTTCGGACCCCTTCCCACGGTTGGAAATGCATGAAAATCGGCCTGTACACGGTGGGCGCTCCCCCCTCGAAGGTGAGACCTTCGGCAGAACCGCCGGGTCAAATCCGGCCGAGCTACCCGCGTTAGAGGTCTCAATGTCGGCTTCAGCAGTCACATTCAATCCCATTCCCGTTTGGACCTCTTCCCGCCGATGGAAATGCACAAAACTCGGCCTGAACACGCGGGACGCTCCCCCCTCGAAGGTGAGACCTTCGGCAGAACCGCCGGGTCAAATCCGGCCGAGCTACCCGCGTTAGAGGTCTCAATGTCGGCTTCAGCAGTCACATTCAATCCCATTCCCGTTTGGACCTCTTCCCGCCGATGGAAATGCACAAAATTCGGCCTGAACACGCGGGACGCTCCCCCCTCGAAGGCGAGACCGTCGCCAGAACCGCCGGGTCAAATCCGGCCGAGCTACCCGCGTTAGAGGTCTCAATGTCGGCTTCAGCAGTCACATTCAATCCCATTCCCTTTTGGAACACTTCCCGCCGTTAACAATGCACGATATTCGGCCTGAACACGCGGGACGCTCCCCCCTCGAAGGTGAGACCTTCGGCAGAACCGCCGGGTCAAATCCTGCCGAGCTACCCGCGTTAGAGGTCTCAATGTCGGCTTCAGCAGTCACATTCAATCCCATTCCCGTTTGGACCTCTTCCCGCCGATGGAAATGCACAAAATTCGGCCTGAACACGCGGGACGCTCCCCCCTCGAAGGCGAGACCGTCGCCAGAACCGCCGGGTCAAATCCGGCCGAGCTACCCGCGTTAGAGGTCTCAATGTCGGCTTCAGCAGTCACATTCAATCCCATTCCCGTTTGGAACACTTCCCGCCGTTAACAATGCACGATATTCGGCCTGAACACGCGGGACGCTCCCCCCTCGAAGGTGAGACCTTCGGCAGAACCGCCGGGTCAAATCCTGCCGAGCTACCCGCGTTAGAGGTCTCAATGTCGGCTTCAGCAGTCACATTCAATCCCATTCCCGTTTGGACCTCTTCCCGCCGATGGAAATGCACAAAATTCGGCCTGAACACGCGGGGCGCTCCCCCCTCGAAGGCGAGACCGTCGCCAGAACCGCCGGGTCAAATCCGGCTGAGCTACCCGCGTTACAGGTCTCAAAGTCGGCTTCAGCAGTCACATTCAATCCCATTCCCTTTTGGAACACTTCCCGCCGTTAACAATGCACGATATTCGGACTGAACACGGGGGCCGGTCCGCCCTCGAAGTCAACACCGTCCGCAGAACCGCCGGGGCAAATCCGGCTGAGCTACCCCGCCCCCGAACACTCAAAGTCCCTCTGAAGCCTTGCATTCGCCTCCTTGGAAAATTGACGTCAAACATTACCAAAATCGGGGGCACGAGCACTAAAGCTAAGTCTCACCCTTTCCCTATCCCTAACCAGGAACCGAACGCCCACCCTCAGCCTCACACCAACGCCGGTGCCACTCCAGACAGACACACCCTTCAAAACCACACCCATCCGGCCATGCAACTCAAAAAGGGTCCAAATTCAGAAACACCCCCTTCAAAAGGCACTCCATCCTCGGCCACACCACCGGGACATGCTCCCCTCGGCGATAATTAAGCCCCCACCACTATTTGAAGCCAACCGCAGCCGCAACTCGAACGGAGAAATCAGTAACCAATTCAAAAATGCGCTTGGTTACTGATTTCTACTGAGCCGAAAAAATTCTAAGTGTCGGTGGTTACTGATTTATACCAACCCGAAAAAATTCTAAGTGTCAGTGGTTACTGATTTATACCAACCCGAAAATATTCTAAGTGTCAGTGGTTACTGATTTATACCAACCCGAAAAAATTCTAAGTGTCAGTGGTTACTGATTTATACCAAGTCGAAAAAATTCTAAGTGTCAGTGGTTACTGATTTATACCAACCCGAAAATATTCTAAGTGTCAGTGGTTACTGATTTATACCAACTCGAAAAAATTCTAAGTGTCAGTGGTTACTGATTTATACCGACCCGAAAAAATTCTAAGTGTCAGTGGTTACTGATTTATACCAACTCGAAAATATTCTAAGTGTCGGTGGTTACTGATTTATACCAACCCGAAAAAATTCTAAGTGTCAGTGGTTACTGATTTATACCAACTCGAAAAAATTCTAAGTGTCGGTGGTTACTGATTTATACCAACTCGAAAATATTCTAAGTGTCGGTGGTTACTGATTTATACCTACCCGAAAATATTCTAAGTGTCAGTGGTTACTGATTTATACCAAGTCGAAAATATTCTAAGTGT
>NW_027310475.1:47500-60000 GCF_047496795.1 Chiloscyllium punctatum
CGCACCACGCTCGCAGGTCCGGGTTGGAATCCTGGGTGACGAGCACCGCAGGGCGGCAGAGCCATCGCACTTAGCCGGGTGGCAGAGGAGGACCAGACTATTCACAGATAGCGGCCCAACGACTCCCAGAGCCGGTCGTGCGGCGCGCGAGGTCTGCTCTCTTCACAAGAGGCTTTATTAGGGAGTGCTAAGGCAAGGTTCTGTGCCCTCCACCCTCATCGCAACACCCATGGGAGCCTCCGGTCGTCAATAGACCGCCGCACCGGCCTCTGACTGACTCTCAGAATGGACGGAAAGAGCCGGGTAAGCCTTTCAAAAGATTCGACCACGTGCCGAAAACTTTAGACTTCCGTGAGCTCTCCGGCTTGCACCGAGACCCGAAGTCGACGTGCGAAGCACCACGGGACCCCTTTCGCCTGCAGGTCCCGAGCCGCCTTTATTTGCTGTTACGAGCATCGTGTGCCCCATACCTGCGTGACGAGCACCGCAGGGCGGCAGAGCCATCGCACTTGGCCGGGTGGCAGAGGAGGACCCGACTATTCACAGATAGCGGCCCAACGACTCCCAGAGCCGGTCGTGCGGCGCGCGAGGTCTGCTCTCTTCACAAGAGGCTTTATTAGGGAGTGCTAAGGCAAGGTTCTGTGCCCTCCACCCTCATCGCAACACCCATGGGAGCCTCCGGTCGTCAATAGACCGCCGCACCGGCCTCTGACTGACTCTCAGAATGGACGGAAAGAGCCGGGTAAGCCTTTCAAAAGATTCGACCACGTGCCGAAAACTTTAGACTTCCGTGAGCTCTCCGGCTTGCACCGAGACCCGAAGTCGACGTGCGAAGCACCACGGGACCCCTTTCGCCTGCAGGTCCCGAGCCGCCTTTATTTGCTGTTACGAGCATCGTGTGCCCCATACCTGCGTGACGAGCACCGCAGGGCGGCAGAGCCATCGCACTTGGCCGGGTGGCAGAGGAGGACCCGACTATTCACAGATAGCGGCCCAACGACTCCCAGAGCCGGTCGTGCGGCGCGCGAGGTCTGCTCTCTTCACAAGAGGCTTTATTAGGGAGTGCTAAGGCAAGGTTCTGTGCCCTCCACCCTCATCGCAACACCCATGGGAGCCTCCGGTCGTCAATAGACCGCCGCACCGGCCTCTGACTGACTCTCAGAATGGACGGAAAGAGCCGGGTAAGCCTTTCAAAAGATTCGACCACGTGCCGAAAACTTTAGACTTCCGTGAGCTCTCCGGCTTGCACCGAGACCCGAAGTCGACGTGCGAAGCACCACGGGACCCCTTTCGCCTGCAGGTCCCGAGCCGCCTTTATTTGCTGTTACGAGCATCGTGTGCCCCATACCTGCGTGACGAGCACCGCAGGGCGGCAGAGCCATCGCACTTGGCCGGGTGGCAGAGGAGGACCAGACTATTCACAGATAGCGGCCCAACGACTCCCAGAGCCGGTCGTGCGGCGCGCGAGGTCTGCTCTCTTCACAAGAGGCTTTATTAGGGAGTGCTAAGGCAAGGTTCTGTGCCCTCCACCCTCATCGCAACACCCATGGGAGCCTCCGGTCGTCAATAGACCGCCGCACCGGCCTCTGACTGACTCTCAGAATGGACGGAAAGAGCCGGGTAAGCCTTTCAAAAGATTCGACCACGTGCCGAAAACTTTAGACTTCCGTGAGCTCTCCGGCTTGCACCGAGACCCGAAGTCGACGTGCGAAGCACCACGGGACCCCTTTCGCCTGCAGGTCCCGAGCCGCCTTTATTTGCTGTTACGAGCATCGTGTGCCCCATACCTGCGTGACGAGCACCGCAGGGCGGCAGAGCCATCGCACTTGGCCGGGTGGCAGAGGAGGACCCGACTATTCACAGATAGCGGCCCAACGACTCCCAGAGCCGGTCGTGCGGCGCGCGAGGTCTGCTCTCTTCACAAGAGGCTTTATTAGGGAGTGCTAAGGCAAGGTTCTGTGCCCTCCACCCTCATCGCAACACCCATGGGAGCCTCCGGTCGTCAATAGACCGCCGCACCGGCCTCTGACTGACTCTCAGAATGGACGGAAAGAGCCGGGTAAGCCTTTCAAAAGATTCGACCACGTGCCGAAAACTTTAGACTTCCGTGAGCTCTCCGGCTTGCACCGAGACCCGAAGTCGACGTGCTAAGCACCACGGGACCCCTTTCGCCTGCAGGTCCCGAGCCGCCTTTATTTGCTGTTACGAGCATCGTGTGCCCCATACCTGCGTGACGAGCACCGCAGGGCGGCAGAGCCATCGCACTTGGCCGGGTGGCAGAGGAGGACCAGACTATTCACAGATAGCGGCCCAACGACTCCCAGAGCCGGTCGTGCGGCGCGCGAGGTCTGCTCTCATCACAAGAGGCTTTAGGGAGTGCTCAGGCAAGGGTCAGCCCGCAGCCTTCCTGGCAACACCCAGGGGAACCAGGCCACTCGCGTCTCTCGCCTTCATTTTCGACACGAGCGCCTGCGGAGGGCCACCACCCCCTCCGATTGTCAAGAGACCTCCGCACCGGCCTCTGACTTACTCTCAGAATGGACGGAAAGAGCCGGGTAAGCCTTTGAAAAGATTCGACCACGTGCCGAAAACTTTAGACTTCCGTGAGCTCTCCGGCTTGCACCGAGACCCGAAGTCGACGTGCTTAGCACCACGGGACCCCTTTCGCCTGCAGGTCCCGAGCCGCCTTTTATTTTTGTTACGAGTATCGTGTTCCCCAAACCTGGGTGACGAGCACCGCAGGGCGGCAGAGCCATCGCGCTTGTCCGGGTGGCAGAGGAGGACCAGACTATTCACAAATAGCGGCCCAACGACTCCCAGAGCCGGTCGTGCGGCAGGCGAGGTCTGCTCTCATCACAAGAGGCTTTAGGGAGTGCTCAGGCAACGGTCAGCCCGCAGCCTTCTTGGCAACACCCAAGGGAACCAGGCCACTCGCGTCTCTCGCCTTCATTTTGGACACGAGCGCCTGTGGAGGGACGGCCGGAGTCAACGTGGGGTTTGCCCGCCCTCCAATAGTGTCAAAAGACCGCCGCACAAGTCTCTGACTGACTCTTAGAACAGACAGAAAGAGTTTGTCAAATCTGTCAAAAAATTGACAAAGTGTCAAAAATTCGACTTCCAAGAGCTCTCCGGCATGCACTCATACCTGTCATTAAAGTGCTATGCCCGTGGAACCGTTTTTCGGATGCCTTTCAGAACGGTCCCGCGCCGCCATTTTGTTCTAAAAATCGTGTTCCCATATATCTCCGGGTACCCCGCCAACCTCACTGCGGAAAAACTACAAGTGGCACTGAATGGGTCTGAATTCCAAATTTGACTGCATCGGTCTGGAACTCGGTCCGGTCAAAACCGTTTGGATTTTTCTCGGTCCGGACTTCCGCGACAGACAAAGTTAAAGTTTTCGGGCTGCAGGCACAAAACGACAGCTGGCCATTTGCCGGGCTCAATTCACCCAATTCCTCCGGCACTTCGGAGCACATGTTCGGTGTAAGTTTGCGAATCTTTCCCGATGCTGCAGCATTTTCCTCCGCTGACACTTAGAATATTTTTCACACTTTGCTGAAAATTTTTCTAAGTGTTTTTTTCCAAGTTTTCCTGGTTACTGATTTCTTCTTTTTAAACATTTTTCTAAGTTTTTCTGGTTACTGATTTCTTCTTTTTAAACATTTTTCGCAGTTTGTCTGGTTACTGATTTCTTCTTTTTAAACATTTTTCGCCGTTTTTCTGGTTACTGATTTCTTCTTTTTAAACATTTTTCGCCGTTTTTCTGGTTACTGATTTCTTCTTTTTAAACATTTTTCTAAGTTTTTCTGGTTACTCATTTCTTCTTTTTAAACATTTTTCTAAGTTTTTCTGGTTACTGATTTCTTCTTTTTAAACATTTTTCTAAGTTTTTCTGGTTACTCATTTCTTCTTTTTAAACATTTTTCTAAGTTTTTCTGGTTACTCACTTCTTCTTTTTAAACATTTTTCGCCGTTTTTCTGGTTACTGATTTCTTCTTTTTAAACATTTTTCTAAGTTTTTCTGGTTACTCATTTCTTCTTTTTAAACATTTTTCTAAGTTTTTCTGGTTACTCATTTCTTCTTTTTAAACATTTTTCTAAGTTTTTCTGGTTACTGATTTCTTCTTTTTAAACATTTTTCTAAGTTTTTCTGGTTACTGATTTCTTCTTTTTAAACATTTTTCTAAGTTTTCCTGGTTACTCATTTCTTCTTTTTAAACATTTTTCTAAGTTTTCCTGGTTACTCATTTCTTCTTTTTAAACATTTTTCTAAGTTTTCCTGGTTACTGATTTCTTCTTTTTAAACATTTTTCGCAGTTTTTCTGGTTACTGATTTCTTCTTTTTAAACATTTTTTCGCAGTTTGTCTGGTTACTGATTTCTTCTTTTTAAACATTTTTCGCCGTTTTTCTGGTTACTGATTTCTTCTTTTTAAACATTTTTCGCCGTTTTTCTGGTTACTGATTTCTTCTTTTTAAGCATTTTTCTAAGTTTTTCTGGTTACTCATTTCTTCTTTTTAAACATTTTTCTAAGTTTTTCTGGTTACTGATTTCTTCTTTTTAAACATTTTTCTAAGTTTTTCTGGTTACTCATTTCTTCTTTTTAAACATTTTTCTAAGTTTTTCTGGTTACTCACTTCTTCTTTTTAAACATTTTTCTAAGTTTTTCTGGTTACTGATTTCTTCTTTTTAAACATTTTTCGCCGTTTTTCTGGTTACTGATTTCTTCTTTTTAAACATTTTTCTAAGTTTTTCTGGTTACTCATTTCTTCTTTTTAAACATTTTTCTAAGTTTTTCTGGTTACTGATTTCTTCTTTTTAAACATTTTTCTAAGTTTTCCTGGTTACTGATTTCTTCTTTTTAAACATTTTTCGCAGTTTTTCTGGTTACTGATTTCTTCTTTTTAAACATTTTTCTAAGTTTTCCTGGTTACTGATTTCTTCTTTTTAAACATTTTTCGCAGTTTTTCTGGTTACTGATTTCTTCTTTTTAAACATTTTTCTAAGTTTTTCTGGTTACTGATTTCTTCTTTTTAAACATTTTTCTAAGTTTTTCTGGTTACTCACTTCTTCTTTTTAAACATTTTTCTAAGTTTTCCTGGTTACTGATTTCTTCTTTTTAAACATTTTTCGCAGTTTGTCTGGTTACTGATTTCTTCTTTTTAAACATTTTTCGCAGTTTTTCTGGTTACTGATTTCTTCTTTTTAAACATTTTTCTAAGTTTTTCTGGTTACTCACTTCTTCTTTTATGACATTTTTCTAAGTTTTCCTGGTTACTGATTTCTTCTTTTTAAACATTTTTCTAAGTTTTCCTGGTTACTGATTTCTTCTTTTTAAACATTTTTCTAAGTTTTCCTGGTTACTGATTTCTTCTTTTTAAACATTTTTCTAAGTTTTTCTGGTTACTCATTTCTTCTTTTTAAACATTTTTCGCAGTTTTTCTGGTTACTGATTTCTTCTTTTTAAACATTTTCCTAAGTTTTCCTGGTTACTGATTTCTTCTTTTTAAACATTTTTCTAAGTTTTCCTGGTTACTCATTTCTTCTTTTTGATCATTTTTCTAAGTTTTCCTGGTTACTGATTTCTTCGTTTTGAACATTTTTCTAAGTTTTCCTGGTTACTCACTTCTTCTTTTCAAACATTTTTCTTCGTTTTTCTGTTTACTCATTTAGCACTTTCAGGCACTTTCCCATCATTTCCTCGTTCCCGATTTCACCCTTTAAAACGCTTTCGGGCATTTCCCTAAGTTTTGCGGTTCACTCGTTTGGGACTCACTGACACCTTCTCTAGCTTCCCTGCTCACTTTTTTCGTACTGTTGAGAAAATTCGAACCCTTTCCTTAACTATGCCGGTTACTGACTTCACCGCTTCAGACCCTTGTCCCCGTAATGAAAGATACCATTTCCCACCGTGGGAAATGCACGAAAATCGGACTGAACACGGGGGAGGCTCCCCCCTCGAAGGCGAGACCGTCGGCAGAACCGCCGGGTCAAACCCGGCCGAGCTACCCGGCTTACAAGTCTCAAAGTCGGTATGAGCAGTCACGTCCACCCCCATTCCCTTTTGGACCACTTCCCACGGTTCCAAATGCATGAAAATCGGCCTGTACACGGGGGAGGCACCCGCCTCGAAGACGAGACCGTCGGCAGAACCGCCGGGTCAAACCCGGCTGAGCTACCCGGCTCGGAAGCGCCAAAGTCGGGTTGAGCAGTCACATTCACTCCCATCGACGTTTGGACCACTTCCCACGGTTCGAAATGCACGGAAATCGGCCTGTACACGGGGGAGGCACCCGCCTCGAAGAGGAGACTGTCGGCAGAACCGCCGGGTCAAACCCGGCTGTGCTAACCGGCTCGGAAGCGCCAAAGTCGGGTTGAGCAGTCACATTCACTCCCATCCCCTTTTGGGCAACTTCCCACGGTTGGAAATGCATGGAAATCGGACTGAACACGGGGGAGGCTCCCCCCTCGAAGGCGAGACCGTCGGCAGAACCGCAGGATCAAACCCGGCTGAGCTACCCGGCTTACAAGTCTCAAAGTCGGTATGAGCAGACACGTCCACCCCCATTCCCTTTTGGACCACTTCCCACGGTTCGAAATGCATGAAAATCGGCCTGTATACGGGGGAGGCACCCGCCTCGAAGACGAGACCGTCGGCAGACCCGCCGGGTCAAACCCGGCTGAGCTACCCGGCTCGGAAGCGCCAAAGTCGGGTTGAGCAGTCACATTCACTCCCATCCCCTTTTGGACCACTTCCCACGGTTCGAAATGCACGAAAATCGGCCTGTACACGGGGGAGGCACCCGCCTCGAAGACGAGACCGTCGGCAGAACCGCCGGAACAAACCCGGCTGAGCTACCCGGCTTACAAGTC
Organism: Chiloscyllium punctatum; assembly: GCF_047496795.1. NCBI lineage: Eukaryota > Metazoa > Chordata > Chondrichthyes > Orectolobiformes > Hemiscylliidae > Chiloscyllium > Chiloscyllium punctatum. Next base: position 54,376 of record NW_027310475.1, read on the forward strand.
TCAAAGTCGGTATGAGCAGACACGTCCACCCCCATTCCCTTTTGGACCACTTCCCACGGTTCGAAATGCATGAAAATCGGCCTGTATACGGGGGAGGCACCCGCCTCGAAGACGAGACCGTCGGCAGACCCGCCGGGTCAAACCCGGCTGAGCTACCCGGCTCGGAAGCGCCAAAGTCGGGTTGAGCAGTCACATTCACTCCCATCCCCTTTTGAACCTCTTCCCACCGTTGGAAATGCACGAAAATCGGCCTGTACACGGGGGAGGCTCCCCCCTCGAAGGCGAGACCGTCGGCAGAACCGCCGGGTCAAACCCGGCTGAGCTACCCGGCTTACAAGTCTCGAAGTCGGGTTGAGCAGTCACATTCACTCCCATCGACTTTTGGGCAACTTCCCACCGTTGCAAATGCATGAAAATCGGCCTGTACACGGGGGAGGCACCCGCCTCGAAGTCGAGACCGTCGGCAGAACCGCCGGGTCCAACCCGGCTGAGCTACCCGGCTTACAAGTCTCAAAGCCGGGTTGGGCAGTCACGTTCACCCCCATTCCCTTTTGGATCACTTCCCACGGTTCGAAATGCACGAAAACCGGCCTGTACACGGGGGAGGGTCCGCCCTCGAAGGCGAGACCGTCGGCAGAACCGCCGGGTCAAACCTGGCTGAGCTACCCGGCTTACAAGTCTCAAAGTCGGGTTGAGCAGTCACGTTCACTCCCATCGACTTTTAGACCACTTCCCACGGTTCGAAATGCACGAAAATCGGCCTGTACACGGGGGAGGCACCCGCCTCGAAGACGAGACCGTCGGCAGAACCGCCGGGTCAAACCCGGCCGAGCTACCCGGGTTAGAAGCCTCAGAGTCGGGTTGAGCAGTCACGTTCACTCCCATCGACTTTTAGACCACTTCCCACGGTTGGAAATGCACGAAAATCGGCCTGTACACGGGGGTGGCATCCGCCTCGAAGACGAGACCGTCGGCAGAACCGCCGGGTCAAACCCGGCTGAGCTACCCGGCTTACAAGTCTCAAAGTCGGGTTGAGCAGTCACATTCACTCCCATCGACTTTTGGGCAACTTCCCACGGTTCGAAATGCACAAGATTCGGCCTGAACACGGGGGACGCTCCCCCCTCGAAGGCGAGACCGTCGGCAGACCCGCCGGGTCAAACCCGGCTGAGCTACCCGGCTCGGAAGCGCCAAAGTCGGTATGAGCAGTCACGTTCACTCCCATCCCCTTTTGGACCGCTTCCCACGGTACGAAATGCATGAAAATCGGCCTGTACACGGGGGAGGCACCCGCCTCGAAGACGAGACCGTCGGCAGAACCGCCGGGTCAAACCCGGCTGAGCTACCCGGCTTACAAGTCTCAAAGTCGGGTTGAGCAGTCACATTCACTCCCATCGACTTTTGGGCAACTTCCCACGGTTCGAAATGCACAAAATTCGGCCTGAACACGGGGGACGCTCCCCCCTCGAAGGCGAGACCGTCGGCAGAACCGCCGGGTCAAACCCGGCTGAGCTACCCGGCTTAAAAGTCTCAAAGTCGGTATGAGCAGTCACATTCACCCCCATTCCCTTTTGGACCACTTCCCACGGTTGGAAATGCATGAAAATCGGCCTGGACACGGGGGAGGCTCCCCCCTCGATGACGAGACCGTCGGCAGAACCGCCGGAACAAACCCGGCTGAGCTACCCGGCTTACAAGTCTCAAAGTCGGTATGAGCAGACACGTCCACCCCCATTCCCTTTTGGACCACTTCCCACCGTTGGAAATGCACGAAAATCGGCCTGTACACGGGGGAGGCACCGGCCTCGAAGACGAGACCGTCGGCAGAACCGCCGGATCAAACCCGGCCGAGCTACCCGGGTTAGAAGCCTCAGAGTCGGGTTGAGCAGTCACATTCACTCCCATCCCCTTTTGAACCTCTTCCCACCGTTGGAAATGCACGAAAATCGGCCTGTACACGGGGGAGGCTCCCCCCTCGAAGGCGAGACCGTCGGCAGAACCGCCGGGTCAAACCCGGCTGAGCTACCCGGCTTAAAAGTCTCAAAGTCGGGTTGAGCAGTCACATTCACTCCCATCGACTTTTGGGCAACTTCCCACCGTTGCAAATGCATGAAAATCGGCCTGTACACGGGGGAGGCTCCGCCCTCGAAGGCGAGACCGACGGCAGAACCGCCGGGTCAAACCCGGCCGGGCTACCCGGGTTAGAAGCCTCAGAGTCGGGTTGAGCAGTCGCATTCACCCCCATCCCCTTTTGAACCTCTTCCCACCGTTGGAAATGCACGAAAATCGGCCTGTACACGGGGGAGGCACCGGCCTCGAAGACGAGACCGTCGGCAGAACCGCCGGATCAAACCCGGCCGAGCTACCCGGGTTAGAAGCCTCAGAGTCGGGTTGAGCAGTCACATTCACTCCCATCCCCTTTTGAACCTCTTCCCACCGTTGGAAATGCACGGAAATCGGCCTGTACACGGGGGAGGCTCCCCCCTCGAAGGCGAGACCGTCGGCAGAACCGCCGGGTCAAACCCGGCTGAGCTACCCGGCTTACAAGTCTCAAAGTCGGTATGAGCAGACACGTCCACCCCCATTCCCTTTTGGACCACTTCCCACCGTTGGAAATGCACGAAAATCGGCCTGTACACGGGGGAGGCACCGGCCTCGAAGACGAGACCGTCGGCAGAACCGCCGGATCAAACCCGGCCGAGCTACCCGGGTTAGAAGCCTCAGAGTCGGGTTGAGCAGTCACATTCACTCCCATCCCCTTTTGAACCTCTTCCCACCGTTGGAAATGCACGAAAATCGGCCTGTACACGGGGGAGGCTCCCCCCTCGAAGGCGAGACCGTCGGCAGAACCGCCGGGTCAAACCCGGCTGAGCTACCCGGCTTAAAAGTCTCAAAGTCGGGTTGAGCAGTCACATTCACTCCCATCGACTTTTGGGCAACTTCCCACCGTTGCAAATGCATGAAAATCGGCCTGTACACGGGGGAGGCTCCGCCCTCGAAGGCGAGACCGACGGCAGAACCGCCGGGTCAAACCCGGCCGGGCTACCCGGCTCGGAAGCGCCAAAGTCGGGTTGAGCAGTCACATTCACCCCCATCCCCTTTTGGGCCACTTCCCACGGTTCGAAATGCATGAAAATCGGCCTGTACACGGGGGACGCTCCCCCCTCGAAGGCGAGGCAGTCGGCAGAACCGCCGGGTCAAACCCGGCTGAGCTACCCGGGTTAGATGCCTCAAAGTCGGGTTGAGCAGTCACATTCACCCCCATCCCCTTTCGGCCCCCTTCCCACGGTTGGAAATGCATGAAAATCGGCCTGTACACGGTGGGCGCTCCCCCCTCGAAGGTGAGACCTTCGGCAGAACCGCCGGGTCAAATCCTGCCGAGCTACCCGCGTTAGAGGTCTCAATGTCGGCTTCAGCAGTCACATTCAATCCCATTCCCGTTTGGACCTCTTCCCGCCGATGGAAATGCACAAAATTCGGCCTGAACACGCGGGGCGCTCCCCCCTCGAAGGCGAGACCGTCGCCAGAACCGCCGGGTCAAATCCGGCTGAGCTACCCGCGTTACAGGTCTCAAAGTCGGGTTGAGCAGTCACGTTCACCCCCATCCCCTTTCGGACCCCTTCCCACGGTTGGAAATGCATGAAAATCGGCCTGTACACGGTGGGCGCTCCCCCCTCGAAGGTGAGACCTTCGGCAGAACCGCCGGGTCAAATCCGGCCGAGCTACCCGCGTTAGAGGTCTCAATGTCGGCTTCAGCAGTCACATTCAATCCCATTCCCGTTTGGACCTCTTCCCGCCGATGGAAATGCACAAAATTCGGCCTGAACACGCGGGACGCTCCCCCCTCGAAGGTGAGACCTTCGGCAGAACCGCCGGGTCAAATCCGGCCGAGCTACCCGCGTTAGAGGTCTCAATGTCGGCTTCAGCAGTCACATTCAATCCCATTCCCGTTTGGACCTCTTCCCGCCGATGGAAATGCACAAAATTCGGCCTGAACACGCGGGACGCTCCCCCCTCGAAGGCGAGACCGTCGCCAGAACCGCCGGGTCAAATCCGGCTGAGCTACCCGCGTTACAGGTCTCAAAGTCGGGTTGAGCAGTCACGTTCACCCCCATCCCCTTTCGGACCCCTTCCCACGGTTGGAAATGCATGAAAATCGGCCTGTACACGGTGGGCGCTCCCCCCTCGAAGGTGAGACCTTCGGCAGAACCGCCGGGTCAAATCCGGCCGAGCTACCCGCGTTAGAGGTCTCAATGTCGGCTTCAGCAGTCACATTCAATCCCATTCCCGTTTGGACCTCTTCCCGCCGATGGAAATGCACAAAATTCGGCCTGAACACGCGGGACGCTCCCCCCTCGAAGGTGAGACCTTCGGCAGAACCGCCGGGTCAAATCCGGCCGAGCTACCCGCGTTAGAGGTCTCAATGTCGGCTTCAGCAGTCACATTCAATCCCATTCCCGTTTGGACCTCTTCCCGCCGATGGAAATGCACAAAATTCGGCCTGAACACGCGGGACGCTCCCCCCTCGAAGGCGAGACCGTCGCCAGAACCGCCGGGTCAAATCCGGCTGAGCTACCCGCGTTAGAGGTCTCAAAGTCGGGTTGAGCAGTCACGTTCACCCCCATCCCCTTTCGGACCCCTTCCCACGGTTGGAAATGCATGAAAATCGGCCTGTACACGGTGGGCGCTCCCCCCTCGAAGGTGAGACCTTCGGCAGAACCGCCGGGTCAAATCCGGCCGAGCTACCCGCGTTAGAGGTCTCAATGTCGGCTTCAGCAGTCACATTCAATCCCATTCCCGTTTGGACCTCTTCCCGCCGATGGAAATGCACAAAACTCGGCCTGAACACGCGGGACGCTCCCCCCTCGAAGGTGAGACCTTCGGCAGAACCGCCGGGTCAAATCCGGCCGAGCTACCCGCGTTAGAGGTCTCAATGTCGGCTTCAGCAGTCACATTCAATCCCATTCCCGTTTGGACCTCTTCCCGCCGATGGAAATGCACAAAATTCGGCCTGAACACGCGGGACGCTCCCCCCTCGAAGGCGAGACCGTCGCCAGAACCGCCGGGTCAAATCCGGCCGAGCTACCCGCGTTAGAGGTCTCAATGTCGGCTTCAGCAGTCACATTCAATCCCATTCCCTTTTGGAACACTTCCCGCCGTTAACAATGCACGATATTCGGCCTGAACACGCGGGACGCTCCCCCCTCGAAGGTGAGACCTTCGGCAGAACCGCCGGGTCAAATCCTGCCGAGCTACCCGCGTTAGAGGTCTCAATGTCGGCTTCAGCAGTCACATTCAATCCCATTCCCGTTTGGACCTCTTCCCGCCGATGGAAATGCACAAAATTCGGCCTGAACACGCGGGACGCTCCCCCCTCGAAGGCGAGACCGTCGCCAGAACCGCCGGGTCAAATCCGGCCGAGCTACCCGCGTTAGAGGTCTCAATGTCGGCTTCAGCAGTCACATTCAATCCCATTCCCGTTTGGAACACTTCCCGCCGTTAACAATGCACGATATTCGGCCTGAACACGCGGGACGCTCCCCCCTCGAAGGTGAGACCTTCGGCAGAACCGCCGGGTCAAATCCTGCCGAGCTACCCGCGTTAGAGGTCTCAATGTCGGCTTCA
>NW_027310475.1:67500-70000 GCF_047496795.1 Chiloscyllium punctatum
CGTGCGGGGGTCGGCCGACGGCGTGGTAGGTGTGCCTGCACGGTGACGGAGCACACACCACGCCCGCCAACCCCTCCGTACCTCCCGAGACCGGTGGCAGGACGGAGCGGAAAACGTGCGGACTGAACGGGAGAGCCAAGAGCCAGCGATCCACGCGCGTGCGACCGTCCAAGTCACAGCGTTCGACGAAAACCTCCTCCCTCGGCCAGGCACTCGGCGCCAGCAGGGGAGACAGGATCAGACGCCCCGCCGGCCACTTAAGGCCGAGGACGAACCACGAGACGGGCGGCTGCAGCAGCGGGCGGCCTGCAGCTCCCAGCACTCTCAATCGATCAACCATCGAGTCGGGTCAGCGTGTCAAACCGGCGAGCTCCACGGTCAGGCCGGCGGCGCACCAGCACCGGACCTCCGCGGCTCCCTTCACTCTTTCCACTGCCAGCCAACCGAGAGACGGACCCAATGCGGACGTGCAGAGCTTAGGCAGACCCCCCACTGGAGGCTCAACACTTCGTGGCAGCTCCGTGTCCCAGAGACCAGGAGGGTTGGCACACACACACAGTGTGAACCACCGACAGCCATTCTGGGACCGGTGACAGCCGTGCTGGCCCCACTGCCACGACACAGACGGACGCCAGGCCGCGCTCCCCGGCGGGGGGATGGCGTCGAGCCTGACGAACGGAATGTGCAGGGTGGGGGGGAAAGGCCAAGCGCTCCGACGCCGGAGGGCTCCGGAGTCTGAACTTAGGGGGACAAAGAGGACGGGTCCTCTGCGACACCCCAGCCGCGCTCTCGCCAGCCAAGGCGAGTGCGATTGATTGCCAAACGACCCTCAGACAGGCGTGGCCCCGGGAAGAACCCGGGGCCGCAAAGTGCGTTCAAAGTGTCGATGATCAATGTGTCCTGCAATTCACATTAATTCTCGCAGCTAGCTGCGTTCGTCATCGACGCACGAGCCGAGTGATCCACCGTCAAGAGTTGTCTGAGTTTGTTTTAGGTCTCTCCCTCGCCAGAGGAAAGCGACCCGGACCGCACATACGCTCCCCACCTTGAGCTACAGCCACCTGCACGCCGGCGTGCGGGCGGAGCAGGGTGGCGTGAAGCGATGGGGAGCACCATCCTGGTGCGGCCCGCAGAAACATACGTCTATTGGGGGGAGGAGGACAGGGCGCCCAAGAGGCGATGCGTGCCCCAACGCACCGCAGCGACGGAGGCAGGATCACCGCCACCATGTCGCCCGCCTAGTATCACGAGGCGTGCAGCAGCTTTGCCCTAGGAAAAGCAGAGGCGGGAACGGGCACCGGCCATCGGTTCGGCAGCGTCACTGACGCGTGCACGTGGCGGCGTGTCGGCGAGCGGACTTCCTGCGAGGAGGCGGGGGCGGCACTCGCCCGAGCAGACGCCCGCCCGGCCCAGCCACCGCCGAGGTGGACTGGGAGTCGCGGCAACGGCTCGTCATACTCGTTCCCACACTCACAGCGCAGCTTGCCCGCAAGCCACCGACCACCGATCGACGCCAGGCGCCCCGACCGAGAGCGGGATCGCTCGTTCGCCCTGCTGGCAGTTCGCTGGGGATCACTACTGCACGGAGCTCGGAGACCGACGGGCGGCAACTCGAGAGTCTTTAAACCACCACCCCCATCCCGCAAGTGCAAAGAGGCTGTATACGCACAGACGGGTGAGGGGAATAGGTACCCCGTCGGGTTTGAAGGGAGCGTGACTAGATAGCAACGATGTAAACCCAGCCGATTTGGGAGCGAAAGACCGGCGCCTGCATCACCGGCTTCGTTTCCCGTGGCTGGAGAGTACACCGAAACCCTCCGTCTGTCGCGAGCTCCCGACGACGCGGTGCCGCCAAGCAGCAGGGCCGGACCTGGTGTGGCTCCCCTCGTCGATCACAGACCGGTCGGCACTACTGACGAGACGGTGGAACGGGCTTCGCCCCTTGTGACGAAGGGTGATGCGAACCCGCCCGCCCGCGTGCGTTCGGGGTGGACTCGGCAAACGGAGATTTGAAATCGGAAAGTGTCCTCCTGCCCCGCGCAGGTAGGCGCCCAACAGTTGTGGGGGGTTTGGCGGTGACCACGGCTGCAGGGCCTGCTACCCCGACGAGCTCTCCTGCTGGCCCCGAAACCACCCTCGCGAGACAAGTTGAAACGGAAACGGGCGTACCCCCAAGCCGACGATCCTTTCTTATTTGTTACTTTTTTTTTCACTTGCTCGAGTTGTGGGGATTTGGCGGTGACCACGGCTGCAGGGCCTGCTACCCCGACGAGCTCTCCTGCTGGCCCCGAAACCACCCTCGCGAGACAAGTTGAAACGGAAACGGGCGTACCCCCAAGCCGACAGAGATCCTTTCTTATTTGTTACTTTTTTTTTTCACTTGCTCGAGTTGTGGGGGTTTGGCGGTGACCACGGCTGCAGGGCCTGCTACCCCGACGAGCTCTCCTGCTGGCCCCGAAACCACCCTCGCGAGACAAGTTGAAACGGAAACGGGCGTACC
>NW_027310475.1:75000-76704 GCF_047496795.1 Chiloscyllium punctatum
TCTGACTGACTCTCAGAATGGACGGAAAGAGCCGGGTAAGCCTTTCAAAAGATTCGACCACGTGCCGAAAACTTTAGACTTCCGTGAGCTCTCCGGCTTGCACCGAGACCCGAAGTCGACGTGCGAAGCACCACGGGACCCCTTTCGCCTGCAGGTCCCGAGCCGCCTTTATTTGCTGTTACGAGCATCGTGTGCCCCATACCTGCGTGACGAGCACCGCAGGGCGGCAGAGCCATCGCACTTGGCCGGGTGGCAGAGGAGGACCCGACTATTCACAGATAGCGGCCCAACGACTCCCAGAGCCGGTCGTGCGGCGCGCGAGGTCTGCTCTCTTCACAAGAGGCTTTATTAGGGAGTGCTAAGGCAAGGTTCTGTGCCCTCCACCCTCATCGCAACACCCATGGGAGCCTCCGGTCGTCAATAGACCGCCGCACCGGCCTCTGACTGACTCTCAGAATGGACGGAAAGAGCCGGGTAAGCCTTTCAAAAGATTCGACCACGTGCCGAAAACTTTAGACTTCCGTGAGCTCTCCGGCTTGCACCGAGACCCGAAGTCGACGTGCGAAGCACCACGGGACCCCTTTCGCCTGCAGGTCCCGAGCCGCCTTTATTTGCTGTTACGAGCATCGTGTGCCCCATACCTGCGTGACGAGCACCGCAGGGCGGCAGAGCCATCGCACTTGGCCGGGTGGCAGAGGAGGACCAGACTATTCACAGATAGCGGCCCAACGACTCCCAGAGCCGGTCGTGCGGCAGGCGAGGTCTGCTCTCATCACAAGAGGCTTTAGGGAGTGCTCAGGCAACGGTCAGCCCGCAGCCTTCTTGGCAACACCCAAGGGAACCAGGCCACTCGCGTCTCTCGCCTTCATTTTGGACACGAGCGCCTGTGGAGGGACGGCCGGAGTCAACGTGGGGTTTGCCCGCCCTCCAATAGTGTCAAAAGACCGCCGCACAAGTCTCTGACTGACTCTTAGAACAGACAGAAAGAGTTTGTCAAATCTGTCAAAAAATTGACAAAGTGTCAAAAATTCGACTTCCAAGAGCTCTCCGGCATGCACTCATACCTGTCATTAAAGTGCTATGCCCGTGGAACCGTTTTCGGATGCCTTTCAGAACGGTCCCGCGCCGCCATTTTGTTCTAAAAATCGTGTTCCCATATATCTCCGGGTACCCCGCCAACCTCACTGCGGAAAAACTACAAGTGGCACTGAATGGGTCTGAATTCCAAATTTGACTGCATCGGTCTGGAACTCGGTCCGGTCAAAACCGTTTGGATTTTTCTCGGTCCGGACTTCCGCGACAGACAAAGTTAAAGTTTTCGGGCTGCAGGCACAAAACGACAGCTGGCCATTTGCCGGGCTCAATTCACCCAATTCCTCCGGCACTTCGGAGCACATGTTCGGTGTAAGTTTGCGAATCTTTCCCGATGCTGCAGCATTTTCCTCCGCTGACACTTAGAATATTTTTCACACTTTGCTGAAAATTTTTCTAAGTGTTTTTTTCCAAGTTTTCCTGGTTACTGATTTCTTCTTTTTAAACATTTTTCTAAGTTTTTCTGGTTACTGATTTCTTCTTTTTAAACATTTTTCGCAGTTTGTCTGGTTACTGATTTCTTCTTTTTAAACATTTTTCGCCGTTTTTCTGGTTACTGATTTCTTCTTTTAAACATTTTTCGCCGTTTTTCTGGTTACTGATTTCTTCTTT
>NW_027310476.1:0-15000 GCF_047496795.1 Chiloscyllium punctatum
TTTTCGGGTCGGTATAAATCAGTAACCACTGACACTTAGAATTTTTTCGAGTTGGTATAAATCAGTAACCACTGACACTTAGAATATTTTCGGGTTGGTATAAATCAGTAACCACTGACACTTAGAATTTTTTCGACTTGGTATAAATCAGTAACCACTGACACTTAGAATTTTTTCGGGTTGGTATAAATCAGTAACCACTGACACTTAGAATATTTTCGGGTCGGTACAAATCAGTAACCACTGACACTTAGAATATTTTCGGGTTGGTATAAATCAGTAACCACTGACACTTAGAATTTTTTCGAGTTGGTATAAATCAGTAACCACTGACACTTAGAATTTTTTCGGGTTGGTATAAATCAGTAACCACCGACACTTAGAATATTTTCGGGTTGGTATAAATCAGTAACCACCGACACTTAGAATTTTTTCGGCTCAGTAGAAATCAGTAACCAAGCGCATTTTTGAATTGGTTACTGATTTCTCCGTTCGAGTTGCGGCTGCGGTTGGCTTCAAATAGTGGTGGGGGCTTAATTATCGCCGAGGGGAGCATGTCCCGGTGGTGTGGCCGAGGATGGAGTGCCTTTTGAAGGGGGTGTTTCTGAATTTGGACCCTTTTTGAGTTGCATGGCCGGATGGGTGTGGTTTTGAAGGGTGTGTCTGTCTGGAGTGGCACCGGCGTTGGTGTGAGGCTGAGGGTGGGCGTTCGGTTCCTGGTTAGGGATAGGGAAAGGGTGAGACTTAGCTTTAGTGCTCGTGCCCCCGATTTTGGTAATGTTTGACGTCAATTTTCCAAGGAGGCGAATGCAAGGCTTCAGAGGGACTTTGAGTGTTCGGGGGCGGGGTAGCTCAGCCGGATTTGCCCCGGCGGTTCTGCGGACGGTGTTGACTTCGAGGGCGGACCGGCCCCCGTGTTCAGTCCGAATATCGTGCATTGTTAACGGCGGGAAGTGTTCCAAAAGGGAATGGGATTGAATGTGACTGCTGAAGCCGACTTTGAGACCTGTAACGCGGGTAGCTCAGCCGGATTTGACCCGGCGGTTCTGGCGACGGTCTCGCCTTCGAGGGGGGAGCGCCCCGCGTGTTCAGGCCGAATTTTGTGCATTTCCATCGGCGGGAAGAGGTCCAAACGGGAATGGGATTGAATGTGACTGCTGAAGCCGACATTGAGACCTCTAACGCGGGTAGCTCGGCAGGATTTGACCCGGCGGTTCTGCCGAAGGTCTCACCTTCGAGGGGGGAGCGTCCCGCGTGTTCAGGCCGAATATCGTGCATTGTTAACGGCGGGAAGTGTTCCAAAAGGGAATGGGATTGAATGTGACTGCTGAAGCCGACATTGAGACCTCTAACGCGGGTAGCTCGGCCGGATTTGACCCGGCGGTTCTGGCGACGGTCTCGCCTTCGAGGGGGGAGCGTCCCGCGTGTTCAGAGCCGAATTTTGTGCATTTCCATCGGCGGGAAGAGGTCCAAACGGGAATGGGATTGAATGTGACTGCTGAAGCCGACATTGAGACCTCTAACGCGGGTAGCTCGGCCGGATTTGACCCGGCGGTTCTGCCGAAGGTCTCACCTTCGAGGGGGGAGCCTCCCGCGTGTTCAGGCCGAATTTTGTGCATTTCCATCGGCGGGAAGAGGTCCAAACGGGAATGGGATTGAATGTGACTGCTGAAGCCGACATTGAGACCTCTAACGCGGGTAGCTCGGCCGGATTTGACCCGGCGGTTCTGCCGAAGGTCTCACCTTCGAGGGGGGAGCGCCCACCGTGTACAGGCCGATTTTCATGCATTTCCAACCGTGGGAAGGGGTCCGAAAGGGGATGGGGGTGAACGTGACTGCTCAACCCGACTTTGAGACCTGTAACGCGGGTAGCTCAGCCGGATTTGACCCGGCGGTTCTGGCGACGGTCTCGCCTTCGAGGGGGGAGCGTCCCGCGTGTTCAGGCCGAATTTTGTGCATTTCCATCGGCGGGAAGAGGTCCAAACGGGAATGGGATTGAATGTGACTGCTGAAGCCGACATTGAGACCTCTAACGCGGGTAGCTCGGCAGGATTTGACCCGGCGGTTCTGCCGAAGGTCTCACCTTCGAGGGGGGAGCGCCCACCGTGTACAGGCCGATTTTCATGCATTTCCAACCGTGGGAAGGGGGCCGAAAGGGGATGGGGGTGAATGTGACTGCTCAACCCGACTTTGAGGCATCTAACCCGGGTAGCTCAGCCGGGTTTGACCCGGCGGTTCTGCCGACGGCCTCGCCTTCGAGGGGGGAGCGTCCCCCGTGTACAGGCCGATTTTCATGCATTTCGAACCGTGGGAAGTGGCCCAAAAGGGGATGGGAGTGAATGTGACTGCTCAACCCGACTTTGGCGCTTCCGAGCCGGGTAGCTCAGCCGGGTTTGACCCGGCGGTTCTGCCGACGGTCTCGTCTTCGAGGCGGGTGCCTCCCCCGTGTACAGGCCGATTTTCATGCATTTCGTACCGTGGGAAGTGGTCCAAAAGGGAATGGGGGTGGACGTGACTGCTCATACCGACATCGAGACTTGTAAGCCGTGTAGCTCGGCCGGGTTTGATCCGGCGGGTCTGCCGACGGTCTCGTCTTCGAGAGGGGGGCCTCCCCCGTGTACAGGCCGATTTTCGTGCATTTCCAACGGTGGGAAGAGGTTCAAAAGGGGATGGGGGTGAATGTGACTGCTCAACCCGACTCTGAGGCTTCTAACCCGGGTAGCCCGGCCGGGTTTGACCCGGCGGTTCTGCCGTCGGTCTCGCCTTCGAGGGCGGAGCCTCCCCCGTGTACAGGCCGATTTTCGTGCATTTCAAACCGTGGGAAGCGGTCCAAAAGGGGATGGGAGTGAATGTGACTGCTCATACCGACCTTGGCGCTTCCGACCCGGGTAGCTCAGCCGGGTTTGACCCGGCGGTTCTGCCGACGGTCTCGTCTTCGAGGCGGGTGCCTCCCCCGTGTACAGGCCGATTTTCATGCATTTCGTACCGTGGGAAGTGGTCCAAAAGGGAATGGGGGTGAATGTGACTGCTCAACCCGACTCTGAGGCTTCTAACCCGGGTAGCTCGGCCGGGTTTGACCCGGCGGTTCTGCCGTCGGTCTCGCCTTCGAGAGGGGCGCCTCCCCCGTGTACAGGCCGATTTTCGTGCATTTCCAACGGTGGGAAGAGGTTCAAAAGGGGATGGGGGTGAATGTGACTGCTCAACCCGACTCTGAGGCTTCTAACCCGGGTAGCCCGGCCGGGTTTGACCCGGCGGTTCTGCCGTCGGTCTCGCCTTCGAGGGCGGAGCCTCCCCCGTGTACAGGCCGATTTTCGTGCATTTCAAACCGTGGGAAGCGGTCCAAAAGGGGATGGGAGTGAATGTGACTGCTCATACCGACCTTGGCGCTTCCGACCCGGGTAGCTCAGCCGGGTTTGACCCGGCGGTTCTGCCGACGGTCTCGCCTTCGAGGGGGGAGCGTCCCCCGTGTTCAGGCCGAATTTTGTGCATTTCGAACCGTGGGAAGTTGCCCAAAAGTCGATGGGAGTGAATGTGACTGCTCAACCCGACTTTGGCGCTTCCGAGCCGGGTAGCTCAGCCGGGTTTGACCCGGCGGTTCTGCCGACGGTCTCGTCTTCGAGGCGGGTGCCTCCCCCGTGTACAGGCCGATTTTCATGCATTTCGTACCGTGGGAAGTGGTCCAAAAGGGAATAGGGGTGGACGTGACTGCTCATACCGACATTGAGACTTGTAAGCCGTGTAGCTCGGCCGGGTTTGATCCGGCGGGTCTGCCGACGGTCTCGTCTTCGAGGCGGGTGCCTCCCCCGTGTACAGGCCGATTTTCGTGCATTTCGAACCGTGGGAAGTGGTCCAAAAGGGGATGGGGGTGGACGTGACTGCTCAACCCGACTTTGAGGCTTCTAACCCGGGTAGCTCGGCCGGGTTTGACCCGTCGATTCTGCCGATGGTCTCGTTTTGGAGGGGGGAGCCTCCCCCGTGTTCAGTCCGATTTTCGTGCATTTCGAACCGTGGGAAGTGGCCCAAAAGGGGATGGGAGTGAATGTGACTGCTCATACCGACTTTGGCGCTTCCGAGCCTGGTAGCTCAGCCGGGTTTGATCCGGCGGTTCTGCCGACGGTCTCGTCTTCGAGGCGGCTCCCTCCCCCGTGTACAGGCCGATTTTCATGCATTTGCAACGGTGGGAAGTTGCCCAAAAGGGGATGGGAGTGAATGTGACTGCTCAACCCGACTTTGGCGCTTCCGAGCCTGGTAGCTCAGCCGGGTTTGAACCGGCGGTTCTGCCGACGGTCTCGTCTTCGAGGCGGCTCCCTCCCCCGTGTACAGGCCGATTTTCGTGCATTTCGAACCGTGGGAAGTGGTCCAAAAGGGAATGGGGGTGGACGTGACTGCTCAACCCGACTCTGAGGCTTCTAACCCGGGTAGCTCGGCCGGGTTTGATCCGGCGGTTCTGCCGACGGTCTCGTCTTCGAGGCCGGTGCCTCCCCCGTGTACAGGCCGATTTTCGTGCATTTCCAACGGTGGGAAGTGGTCCAAAAGGGAATGGGGGTGGACGTGTCTGCTCATACCGACTTTGAGACTTGTAAGCCGGGTAGCTCAGCCGGGTTTGTTCCGGCGGTTCTGCCGACGGTCTCGTCATCGAGGGGGGAGCCTCCCCCGTGTCCAGGCCGATTTTCATGCATTTCCAACCGTGGGAAGTGGTCCAAAAGGGAATGGGGGTGAATGTGACTGCTCATACCGACTTTGAGACTTTTAAGCCGGGTAGCTCAGCCGGGTTTGACCCGGCGGTTCTGCCGACGGTCTCGCCTTCGAGGGGGGAGCGTCCCCCGTGTTCAGGCCGAATTTTGTGCATTTCGAACCGTGGGAAGTTGCCCAAAAGTCGATGGGAGTGAATGTGACTGCTCAACCCGACTTTGAGACTTGTAAGCCGGGTAGCTCAGCCGGGTTTGACCCGGCGGTTCTGCCGACGGTCTCGTCTTCGAGGCGGGTGCCTCCCCCGTGTACAGGCCGATTTTCATGCATTTCGTACCGTGGGAAGCGGTCCAAAAGGGGATGGGAGTGAACGTGACTGCTCATACCGACTTTGGCGCTTCCGAGCCGGGTAGCTCAGCCGGGTTTGACCCGGCGGGTCTGCCGACGGTCTCGCCTTCGAGGGGGGAGCGTCCCCCGTGTTCAGGCCGAATCTTGTGCATTTCGAACCGTGGGAAGTTGCCCAAAAGTCGATGGGAGTGAATGTGACTGCTCAACCCGACTTTGAGACTTGTAAGCCGGGTAGCTCAGCCGGGTTTGACCCGGCGGTTCTGCCGACGGTCTCGTCTTCGAGGCCGGTGCCTCCCCCGTGTACAGGCCGATTTTCGTGCATTTCCAACGGTGGGAAGTGGTCCAAAAGGGAATGGGGGTGGACGTGTCTGCTCATACCGACTTTGAGACTTGTAAGCCGGGTAGCTCAGCCGGGTTTGTTCCGGCGGTTCTGCCGACGGTCTCGTCATCGAGGGGGGAGCCTCCCCCGTGTCCAGGCCGATTTTCATGCATTTCCAACCGTGGGAAGTGGTCCAAAAGGGAATGGGGGTGAATGTGACTGCTCATACCGACTTTGAGACTTTTAAGCCGGGTAGCTCGGCCGGGTTTGACCCGGCGGTTCTGCCGACGGTCTCGTCTTCGAGGCGGGTGCCTCCCCCGTGTACAGGCCGATTTTCGTGCATTTCGAACCGTGGGAAGTGGTCTAAAAGTCGATGGGAGTGAACGTGACTGCTCAACCCGACTTTGAGACTTGTAAGCCGGGTAGCTCAGCCAGGTTTGACCCGGCGGTTCTGCCGACGGTCTCGCCTTCGAGGGCGGACCCTCCCCCGTGTACAGGCCGGTTTTCGTGCATTTCGAACCGTGGGAAGTGATCCAAAAGGGAATGGGGGTGAACGTGACTGCCCAACCCGGCTTTGAGACTTGTAAGCCGGGTAGCTCAGCCGGGTTGGACCCGGCGGTTCTGCCGACGGTCTCGACTTCGAGGCGGGTGCCTCCCCCGTGTACAGGCCGATTTTCATGCATTTGCAACGGTGGGAAGTTGCCCAAAAGTCGATGGGAGTGAATGTGACTGCTCAACCCGACTTCGAGACTTGTAAGCCGGGTAGCTCAGCCGGGTTTGACCCGGCGGTTCTGCCGACGGTCTCGCCTTCGAGGGGGGAGCCTCCCCCGTGTACAGGCCGATTTTCGTGCATTTCCAACGGTGGGAACAGGTTCAAAAGGGGATGGGAGTGATTGTGACTGCTCAACCCGACTCTAGGGCTTCTAACCCGGGTAGCCCGGCCGGGTTTGACCCGGCGGTTCTGCCGACGGTCTCGTCTTCGAGGCGGGTGCCTCCCCCGTATACAGGCCGATTTTCATGCATTTCGAACCGTGGGAAGTGGTCCAAAAGGGAATGGGGGTGGACGTGTCTGCTCATACCGACTTTGAGACTTGTAAGCCGGGTAGCTCAGCCGGGTTTGATCCGGCGGTTCTGCCGACGGTCTCGCCTTCGAGGGGGGAGCCTCCCCCGTGTTCAGTCCGATTTCCATGCATTTCCAACCGTGGGAAGTTGCCCAAAAGGGGATGGGAGTGAATGTGACTGCTCAACCCGACTTTGGCGCTTCCGAGCCGGGTAGCTCAGCCGGGTTTGACCCGGCGGTTCTGCCGACGGTCTCGTCTTCGAGGCGGGTGCCTCCCCCGTATACAGGCCGATTTTCATGCATTTCGAACCGTGGGAAGTGGTCCAAAAGGGAATGGGGGTGGACGTGTCTGCTCATACCGACTTTGAGACTTGTAAGCCGGGTAGCTCAGCCGGGTTTGATCCGGCGGTTCTGCCGACGGTCTCGCCTTCGAGGGGGGAGCCTCCCCCGTGTTCAGTCCGATTTCCATGCATTTCCAACCGTGGGAAGTTGCCCAAAAGGGGATGGGAGTGAATGTGACTGCTCAACCCGACTTTGGCGCTTCCGAGCCGGGTAGCTCAGCCGGGTTTGACCCGGCGGTTCTGCCGACGGTCTCGTCTTCGAGGCGGGTGCCTCCCCCGTGTACAGGCCGATTTTCATGCATTTGGAACCGTGGGAAGTGGTCCAAAAGGGAATGGGGGTGGACGTGACTGCTCATACCGACTTTGAGACTTGTAAGCCGGGTAGCTCAGCCGGGTTTGACCCGGCGGTTCTGCCGACGGTCTCGCCTTCGAGGGGGGAGCCTCCCCCGTGTTCAGTCCGATTTTCGTGCATTTCCCACGGTGGGAAATGGTATCTTTCATTACGGGGACAAGGGTCTGAAGCGGTGAAGTCAGTAACCGGCATAGTTAAGGAAAGGGTTCGAATTTTCTCAACAGTACGAAAAAAGTGAGCAGGGAAGCTAGAGAAGGTGTCAGTGAGTCCCAAACGAGTGAACCGCAAAACTTAGGGAAATGCCCGAAAGCGTTTTAAAGGGTGAAATCGGGAACGAGGAAATGATCGGAAAGTGCCTGAAAGTGCTAAATGAGTAAACAG
Organism: Chiloscyllium punctatum; assembly: GCF_047496795.1. Lineage (NCBI taxonomy): Eukaryota > Metazoa > Chordata > Chondrichthyes > Orectolobiformes > Hemiscylliidae > Chiloscyllium > Chiloscyllium punctatum. The sequence goes on from NW_027310476.1 coordinate 7,491, forward strand.
AAAAACGAAGAAAAATGTTTGAAAAGAAGAAGTGAGTAACCAGGAAAACTTAGAAAAATGTTCAAAACGAAGAAATCAGTAACCAGGAAAACTTAGAAAAATGATCAAAAAGAAGAAATGAGTAACCAGGAAAACTTAGAAAAATGTTTAAAAAGAAGAAATCAGTAACCAGGAAAACTTAGGAAAATGTTTAAAAAGAAGAAATCAGTAACCAGAAAAACTGCGAAAAATGTTTAAAAAGAAGAAATGAGTAACCAGAAAAACTTAGAAAAATGTTTAAAAAGAAGAAATCAGTAACCAGGAAAACTTAGAAAAATGTTTAAAAAGAAGAAATCAGTAACCAGGAAAACTTAGAAAAATGTTATAAAAGAAGAAGTGAGTAACCAGAAAAACTTAGAAAAATGTTTAAAAAGAAGAAATCAGTAACCAGAAAAACTGCGAAAAATGTTTAAAAAGAAGAAATCAGTAACCAGACAAACTGCGAAAAATGTTTAAAAAGAAGAAATCAGTAACCAGGAAAACTTAGAAAAATGTTTAAAAAGAAGAAGTGAGTAACCAGAAAAACTTAGAAAAATGTTTAAAAAGAAGAAATCAGTAACCAGAAAAACTTAGAAAAATGTTTAAAAAGAAGAAATCAGTAACCAGAAAAACTGCGAAAAATGTTTAAAAAGAAGAAATCAGTAACCAGAAAAACTTAGAAAAATGTTTAAAAAGAAGAAGTGAGTAACCAGAAAAACTTAGAAAAATGTTTAAAAAGAAGAAATCAGTAACCAGAAAAACGGCGAAAAATGTTTAAAAAGAAGAAATCAGTAACCAGACAAACTGCGAAAAATGTTTAAAAAGAAGAAATCAGTAACCAGAAAAACTTAGAAAAATGTTTAAAAAGAAGAAATCAGTAACCAGAAAAACTTAGAAAAATGTTTCAAAAGAAGAAGTGAGTAACCAGAAAAACTTAGAAAAATGTTTAAAAAGAAGAAGTGAGTAACCAGAAAAACTTAGAAAAATGTTTAAAAAGAAGAAATCAGTAACCAGAAAAACTTAGAAAAATGTTTAAAAAGAAGAAATCAGTAACCAGAAAAACTGCGAAAAATGTTTAAAAAGAAGAAATCAGTAACCAGACAAACTGCGAAAAATGTTTAAAAAGAAGAAATCAGTAACCAGGAAAACTTAGAAAAATGTTTAAAAAGAAGAAGTCAGTAACCAGAAAAACTTAGAAAAATGTTTAAAAAGAAGAAATCAGTAACCAGAAAAACTTAGAAAAATGTTTAAAAAGAAGAAATCAGTAACCAGAAAAACTGCGAAAAATGTTTAAAAAGAAGAAATCAGTAACCAGAAAAACTTAGAAAAATGTTTAAAAAGAAGAAGTGAGTAACCAGAAAAACTTAGAAAAATGTTTAAAAAGAAGAAATCAGTAACCAGAAAAACGGCGAAAAATGTTTAAAAAGAAGAAATCAGTAACCAGACAAACTGCGAAAAATGTTTAAAAAGAAGAAATCAGTAACCAGAAAAACTTAGAAAAATGTTTCAAAAGAAGAAGTGAGTAACCAGAAAAACTTAGAAAAATGTTTAAAAAGAAGAAGTGAGTAACCAGAAAAACTTAGAAAAATGTTTAAAAAGAAGAAATCAGTAACCAGAAAAACTTAGAAAAATGTTTAAAAAGAAGAAATCAGTAACCAGAAAAACTGCGAAAAATGTTTAAAAAGAAGAAATCAGTAACCAGACAAACTGCGAAAAATGTTTAAAAAGAAGAAATCAGTAACCAGGAAAACTTAGAAAAATGTTTAAAAAGAAGAAGTGAGTAACCAGAAAAACTTAGAAAAATGTTTAAAAAGAAGAAATCAGTAACCAGAAAAACTTAGAAAAATGTTTAAAAAGAAGAAATCAGTAACCAGAAAAACTGCGAAAAATGTTTAAAAAGAAGAAATCAGTAACCAGAAAAACTTAGAAAAATGTTTAAAAAGAAGAAGTGAGTAACCAGAAAAACTTAGAAAAATGTTTAAAAAGAAGAAATCAGTAACCAGAAAAACGGCGAAAAATGTTTAAAAAGAAGAAATCAGTAACCAGACAAACTGCGAAAAATGTTTAAAAAGAAGAAATCAGTAACCAGAAAAACTTAGAAAAATGTTTCAAAAGAAGAAGTGAGTAACCAGAAAAACTTAGAAAAATGTTTAAAAAGAAGAAGTGAGTAACCAGAAAAACTTAGAAAAATGTTTAAAAAGAAGAAATCAGTAACCAGAAAAACTTAGAAAAATGTTTAAAAAGAAGAAATCAGTAACCAGAAAAACTTAGAAAAATGTTTAAAAAGAAGAAATCAGTAACCAGAAAAACTGCGAAAAATGTTTAAAAAGAAGAAATCAGTAACCAGACAAACTGCGAAAAATGTTTAAAAAGAAGAAATCAGTAACCAGGAAAACTTAGAAAAATGTTTAAAAAGAAGAAGTGAGTAACCAGAAAAACTTAGAAAAATGTTTAAAAAGAAGAAATCAGTAACCAGAAAAACTTAGAAAAATGTTTAAAAAGAAGAAATCAGTAACCAGAAAAACTGCGAAAAATGTTTAAAAAGAAGAAATCAGTAACCAGAAAAACTTAGAAAAATGTTTAAAAAGAAGAAGTGAGTAACCAGAAAAACTTAGAAAAATGTTTAAAAAGAAGAAATCAGTAACCAGAAAAACGGCGAAAAATGTTTAAAAAGAAGAAATCAGTAACCAGACAAACTGCGAAAAATGTTTAAAAAGAAGAAATCAGTAACCAGAAAAACTTAGAAAAATGTTTAAAAAGAAGAAATCAGTAACCAGAAAAACTTAGAAAAATGTTTCAAAAGAAGAAGTGAGTAACCAGAAAAACTTAGAAAAATGTTTAAAAAGAAGAAGTGAGTAACCAGAAAAACTTAGAAAAATGTTTAAAAAGAAGAAATCAGTAACCAGAAAAACTTAGAAAAATGTTTAAAAAGAAGAAATCAGTAACCAGAAAAACTTAGAAAAATGTTTAAAAAGAAGAAATCAGTAACCAGGAAAACTTAGAAAAATGTTTAAAAAGAAGAAATCAGTAACCAGAAAAACTGCGAAAAATGTTTAAAAAGAAGAAATGAGTAACCAGGAAAACTTAGAAAAATGTTTAAAAAGAAGAAGTGAGTAACCAGAAAAACTTAGAAAAATGTTTAAAAAGAAGAAATCAGTAACCAGACAAACTTAGAAAAATGTTTAAAAAGAAGAAATCATTAACCAGACAAACTGCGAAAAATGTTTAAAAAGAAGAAATCAGTAACCAGAAAAACTTAGAAAAATGTTTAAAAAGAAGAAATCAGTAACCAGAAAAACTTAGAAAAATGTTTAAAAAGAAGAAATCAGTAACCAGGAAAACTTAGAAAAATGTTTAAAAAGAAGAAGTGAGTAACCAGAAAAACTTAGAAAAATGTTTAAAAAGAAGAAATCAGTAACCAGAAAAACGGCGAAAAATGTTTAAAAAGAAGAAATCAGTAACCAGACAAACTGCGAAAAATGTTTAAAAAGAAGAAGTCAGTAACCAGAAAAACTTAGAAAAATGTTTAAAAAGAAGAAATGAGTAACCAGAAAAACTTAGAAAAATGTTTAAAAAGAAGAAATCAGTAACCAGAAAAACTTAGAAAAATGTTTAAAAAGAAGAAGTGAGTAACCAGGAAAACTTAGAAAAATGTTTAAAAAGAAGAAATGAGTAACCAGAAAAACTTAGAAAAATGTTTAAAAAGAAGAAATCAGTAACCAGAAAAACTTAGAAAAATGTTTAAAAAGAAGAAATGAGTAACCAGAAAAACTTAGAAAAATGTTTAAAAAGAAGAAATCAGTAACCAGAAAAACGGCGAAAAATGTTTAAAAAGAAGAAATCAGTAACCAGAAAAACGGCGAAAAATGTTTAAAAAGAAGAAATCAGTAACCAGAAAAACTTAGAAAAATGTTTAAAAAGAAGAAGTGAGTAACCAGAAAAACTTAGAAAAATGTTTAAAAAGAAGAAATGAGTAACCAGAAAAACTTAGAAAAATGTTTAAAAAGAAGAAATCAGTAACCAGAAAAACTTAGAAAAATGTTTAAAAAGAAGAAATGAGTAACCAGAAAAACGGCGAAAAATGTTTAAAAAGAAGAAATCAGTAACCAGAAAAACGGCGAAAAATGTTTAAAAAGAAGAAATCAGTAACCAGACAAACTGCGAAAAATGTTTAAAAAGAAGAAATCAGTAACCAGAAAAACTTAGAAAAATGTTTAAAAAGAAGAAATCAGTAACCAGGAAAACTTGGAAAAAAACACTTAGAAAAATTTTCAGCAAAGTGTGAAAAATATTCTAAGTGTCAGCGGAGGAAAATGCTGCAGCATCGGGAAAGATTCGCAAACTTACACCGAACATGTGCTCCGAAGTGCCGGAGGAATTGGGTGAATTGAGCCCGGCAAATGGCCAGCTGTCGTTTTGTGCCTGCAGCCCGAAAACTTTAACTTTGTCTGTCGCGGAAGTCCGGACCGAGAAAAATCCAAACGGTTTTGACCGGACCGAGTTCCAGACCGATGCAGTCAAATTTGGAATTCAGACCCATTCAGTGCCACTTGTAGTTTTTCCGCAGTGAGGTTGGCGGGGTACCCGGAGATATATGGGAACACGATTTTTAGAACAAAATGGCGGCGCGGGACCGTTCTGAAAGGCATCCGAAAAACGGTTCCACGGGCATAGCACTTTAATGACAGGTATGAGTGCATGCCGGAGAGCTCTTGGAAGTCGAATTTTTGACACTTTGTCAATTTTTTGACAGATTTGACAAACTCTTTCTGTCTGTTCTAAGAGTCAGTCAGAGACTTGTGCGGCGGTCTTTTGACACTATTGGAGGGCGGGCAAACCCCACGTTGACTCCGGCCGTCCCTCCACAGGCGCTCGTGTCCAAAATGAAGGCGAGAGACGCGAGTGGCCTGGTTCCCTTGGGTGTTGCCAAGAAGGCTGCGGGCTGACCGTTGCCTGAGCACTCCCTAAAGCCTCTTGTGATGAGAGCAGACCTCGCCTGCCGCACGACCGGCTCTGGGAGTCGTTGGGCCGCTATTTGTGAATAGTCTGGTCCTCCTCTGCCACCCGGACAAGCGCGATGGCTCTGCCGCCCTGCGGTGCTCGTCACCCAGGTTTGGGGAACACGATACTCGTAACAAAAATAAAAGGCGGCTCGGGACCTGCAGGCGAAAGGGGTCCCGTGGTGCTAAGCACGTCGACTTCGGGTCTCGGTGCAAGCCGGAGAGCTCACGGAAGTCTAAAGTTTTCGGCACGTGGTCGAATCTTTTCAAAGGCTTACCCGGCTCTTTCCGTCCATTCTGAGAGTAAGTCAGAGGCCGGTGCGGAGGTCTCTTGACAATCGGAGGGGGTGGTGGCCCTCCGCAGGCGCTCGTGTCGAAAATGAAGGCGAGAGACGCGAGTGGCCTGGTTCCCCTGGGTGTTGCCAGGAAGGCTGCGGGCTGACCCTTGCCTGAGCACTCCCTAAAGCCTCTTGTGATGAGAGCAGACCTCGCGCGCCGCACGACCGGCTCTGGGAGTCGTTGGGCCGCTATCTGTGAATAGTCTGGTCCTCCTCTGCCACCCGGCCAAGTGCGATGGCTCTGCCGCCCTGCGGTGCTCGTCACGCAGGTATGGGGCACACGATGCTCGTAACAGCAAATAAAGGCGGCTCGGGACCTGCAGGCGAAAGGGGTCCCGTGGTGCTTAGCACGTCGACTTCGGGTCTCGGTGCAAGCCGGAGAGCTCACGGAAGTCTAAAGTTTTCGGCACGTGGTCGAATCTTTTGAAAGGCTTACCCGGCTCTTTCCGTCCATTCTGAGAGTCAGTCAGAGGCCGGTGCGGCGGTCTATTGACGACCGGAGGCTCCCATGGGTGTTGCGATGAGGGTGGAGGGCACAGAACCTTGCCTTAGCACTCCCTAATAAAGCCTCTTGTGAAGAGAGCAGACCTCGCGCGCCGCACGACCGGCTCTGGGAGTCGTTGGGCCGCTATCTGTGAATAGTCTGGTCCTCCTCTGCCACCCGGCCAAGTGCGATGGCTCTGCCGCCCTGCGGTGCTCGTCACGCAGGTATGGGGCACACGATGCTCGTAACAGCAAATAAAGGCGGCTCGGGACCTGCAGGCGAAAGGGGTCCCGTGGTGCTTAGCACGTCGACTTCGGGTCTCGGTGCAAGCCGGAGAGCTCACGGAAGTCTAAAGTTTTCGGCACGTGGTCGAATCTTTTGAAAGGCTTACCCGGCTCTTTCCGTCCATTCTGAGAGTCAGTCAGAGGCCGGTGCGGCGGTCTATTGACGACCGGAGGCTCCCATGGGTGTTGCGATGAGGGTGGAGGGCACAGAACCTTGCCTTAGCACTCCCTAATAAAGCCTCTTGTGAAGAGAGCAGACCTCGCGCGCCGCACGACCGGCTCTGGGAGTCGTTGGGCCGCTATCTGTGAATAGTCTGGTCCTCCTCTGCCACCCGGCCAAGTGCGATGGCTCTGCCGCCCTGCGGTGCTCGTCACGCAGGTATGGGGCACACGATGCTCGTAACAGCAAATAAAGGCGGCTCGGGACCTGCAGGCGAAAGGGGTCCCGTGGTGCTTCGCACGTCGACTTCGGGTCTCGGTGCAAGCCGGAGAGCTCACGGAAGTCTAAAGTTTTCGGCACGTGGTCGAATCTTTTGAAAGGCTTACCCGGCTCTTTCCGTCCATTCTGAGAGTCAGTCAGAGGCCGGTGCGGCGGTCTATTGACGACCGGAGGCTCCCATGGGTGTTGCGATGAGGGTGGAGGGCACAGAACCTTGCCTTAGCACTCCCTAATAAAGCCTCTTGTGAAGAGAGCAGACCTCGCGCACCGCACGACCGGCTCTGGGAGTCGTTGGGCCGCTATCTGTGAATAGTCGGGTCCTCCTCTGCCACCCGGCCAAGTGCGATGGCTCTGCCGCCCTGCGGTGCTTGTCACGCAGGTATGGGGCACACGATGCTCGTAACAGCAAATAAAGGCGGCTCGGGACCTGCAGGCGAAAGGGGTCCCGTGGTGCTTAGCACGTCGACTTCGGGTCTCGGTGCAAGCCGGAGAGCTCACGGAAGTCTAAAGTTTTCGGCACGTGGTCGAATCTTTTGAAAGGCTTACCCGGCTCTTTCCGTCCATTCTGAGAGTCAGTCAGAGGCCGGTGCGGCGGTCTATTGACGACCGGAGGCTCCCATGGGTGTTGCGATGAGGGTGGAGGGCACAGAACCTTGCCTTAGCACTCCCTAATAAAGCCTCTTGTGAAGAGAGCAGACCTCGCGCGCCGCACGACCGGCTCTGGGAGTCGTTGGGCCGCTATCTGTGAATAGTCTGGTCCTCCTCTGCCACCCGGCTAAGTGCGATGGCTCTGCCGCCCTGCGGTGCTTGTCACGCAGGTATGGGGCACACGATGCTCGTAACAGCAAATAAAGGCGGCTCGGGACCTGCAGGCGAAAGGGGTCCCGTGGTGCTTAGCACGTCGACTTCGGGTCTCGGTGCAAGCCGGAGAGCTCACGGAAGTCTAA
>NW_027310476.1:20000-22500 GCF_047496795.1 Chiloscyllium punctatum
GGTGGTTTCGGGGCCAGCAGGAGAGCTCGTCGGGGTAGCAGGCCCTGCAGCCGTGGTCACCGCCAAATCGCCACAACTCGAGCAAGTGAAAAAAAAAGTAACAAATAAGAAAGGATCGTCGGCTTGGGGGTACGCCCGTTTCCGTTTCAACTTGTCTCGCGAGGGTGGTTTCGGGGCCAGCAGGAGAGCTCGTCGGGGTAGCAGGCCCTGCAGCCGTGGTCACCGCCAAACCCCCCACAACTGTTGGGCGCCTACCTGCGCGGGGCAGGAGGACACTTTCCGATTTCAAATCTCCGTTTGCCGAGTCCACCCCGAACGCACGCGGGCGGGCGGGTTCGCATCACCCTTCGTCACAAGGGGCGAAGCCCGTTCCACCGTCTCGTCAGTAGTGCCGACCGGTCTGTGATCGACGAGGGGAGCCACACCAGGTCCGGCCCTGCTGCTTGGCGGCACCGCGTCGTCGGGAGCTCGCGACAGACGGAGGGTTTCGGTGTACTCTCCAGCCACGGGAAACGAAGCCGGTGATGCAGGCGCCGGTCTTTCGCTCCCAAATCGGCTGGGTTTACATCGTTGCTATCTAGTCACGCTCCCTTCAAACCCGACGGGGTACCTATTCCCCTCACCCGTCTGTGCGTATACAGCCTCTTTGCACTTGCGGGATGGGGGTGGTGGTTTAAAGACTCTCGAGTTGCCGCCCGTCGGTCTCCGAGCTCCGTGCAGTAGTGATCCCCAGCGAACTGCCAGCAGGGCGAACGAGCGATCCCGCTCTCGGTCGGGGCGCCTGGCGTCGATCGGTGGTCGGTGGCTTGCGGGCAAGCTGCGCTGTGAGTGTGGGAACGAGTATGACGAGCCGTTGCCGCGACTCCCAGTCCACCTCGGCGGTGGCTGGGCCGGGCGGGCGTCTGCTCGGGCGAGTGCCGCCCCCGCCTCCTCGCAGGAAGTCCGCTCGCCGACACGCCGCCACGTGCACGCGTCAGTGACGCTGCCGAACCGATGGCCGGTGCCCGTTCCCGCCTCTGCTTTTCCTAGGGCAAAGCTGCTGCACGCCTCGTGATACTAGGCGGGCGACATGGTGGCGGTGATCCTGCCTCCGTCGCTGCGGTGCGTTGGGGCACGCATCGCCTCTTGGGCGCCCTGTCCTCCTCCCCCCAATAGACGTATGTTTCTGCGGGCCGCACCAGGATGGTGCTCCCCATCGCTTCACGCCACCCTGCTCCGCCCGCACGCCGGCGTGCAGGTGGCTGTAGCTCAAGGTGGGGAGCGTATGTGCGGTCCGGGTCGCTTTCCTCTGGCGAGGGAGAGACCTAAAACAAACTCAGACAACTCTTGACGGTGGATCACTCGGCTCGTGCGTCGATGACGAACGCAGCTAGCTGCGAGAATTAATGTGAATTGCAGGACACATTGATCATCGACACTTTGAACGCACTTTGCGGCCCCGGGTTCTTCCCGGGGCCACGCCTGTCTGAGGGTCGTTTGGCAATCAATCGCACTCGCCTTGGCTGGCGAGAGCGCGGCTGGGGTGTCGCAGAGGACCCGTCCTCTTTGTCCCCCTAAGTTCAGACTCCGGAGCCCTCCGGCGTCGGAGCGCTTGGCCTTTCCCCCCCACCCTGCACATTCCGTTCGTCAGGCTCGACGCCATCCCCCCGCCGGGGAGCGCGGCCTGGCGTCCGTCTGTGTCGTGGCAGTGGGGCCAGCACGGCTGTCACCGGTCCCAGAATGGCTGTCGGTGGTTCACACTGTGTGTGTGTGCCAACCCTCCTGGTCTCTGGGACACGGAGCTGCCACGAAGTGTTGAGCCTCCAGTGGGGGGTCTGCCTAAGCTCTGCACGTCCGCATTGGGTCCGTCTCTCGGTTGGCTGGCAGTGGAAAGAGTGAAGGGAGCCGCGGAGGTCCGGTGCTGGTGCGCCGCCGGCCTGACCGTGGAGCTCGCCGGTTTGACACGCTGACCCGACTCGATGGTTGATCGATTGAGAGTGCTGGGAGCTGCAGGCCGCCCGCTGCTGCAGCCGCCCGTCTCGTGGTTCGTCCTCGGCCTTAAGTGGCCGGCGGGGCGTCTGATCCTGTCTCCCCTGCTGGCGCCGAGTGCCTGGCCGAGGGAGGAGGTTTTCGTCGAACGCTGTGACTTGGACGGTCGCACGCGCGTGGATCGCTGGCTCTTGGCTCTCCCGTTCAGTCCGCACGTTTTCCGCTCCGTCCTGCCACCGGTCTCGGGAGGTACGGAGGGGTTGGCGGGCGTGGTGTGTGCTCCGTCACCGTGCAGGCACACCTACCACGCCGTCGGCCGACCCCCGCACGGTCCTCCTGGCCATCGGGAGGACGGCGGAACGTCGGGCTGTCGGGGGCCAAGTCGCCAGAAGGCCACCGCTGTGTCTTCCGTACCCTGTCACCGTCGGCGTGCCTTCCTCAACTCGTCCGACTCGGGGCCGCTGGGTTCAGGAGCGGCGTCGCCCGCCGGCCCCACTGAAGGCCGTGCCGTTCCGCGGCTGGCGATCGATGT
>NW_027310476.1:27500-37460 GCF_047496795.1 Chiloscyllium punctatum
GCCATGGGTGCACGGCAAGCGGCAGGGGACTTTTTTTTTTTTTTCCTTCTCACCTCCTCTTCACTTTTCTAGGAGGTCAGTTACTGAGTTACCAGCGACACTTAGAATTTTTTTCGGGTCGGTACAAATCAGTAACCACTGACACTTAGAATATTTTCGAGTTGGTATAAATCAGTAACCACTGACACTTAGAATTTTTTCGAGTTGGTATAAATCAGTAACCACTGACACTTAGAATATTTTCGGGTTGGTATAAATCAGTAACCACCGACACTTAGAATATTTTCGGGTTGGTACAAATCAGTAACCACTGACACTTAGAATATTTTCGAGTTGGTATAAATCAGTAACCACTGACACTTAGAATTTTTTCGAGTTGGTATAAATCAGTAACCACTGACACTTAGAATATTTTCGGGTTGGTATAAATCAGTAACCACCGACACTTAGAATATTTTCGGGTTGGTATAAATCAGTAACCACTGACACTTAGAATTTTTTCGGGTCGGTACAAATCAGTAACCACTGACACTTAGAATATTTTCGGGTTGGTATAAATCAGTAACCACCGACACTTAGAATATTTTCGAGTTGGTATATAATCAGTAACCACTGACACTTAGAATTTTTTCGAGTTGGTATAAATCAGTAACCACTGACACTTAGAATATTTTCGGGTTGGTATAAATCAGTAACCACCGACACTTAGAATATTTTCGAGTTGGTATAAATCAGTAACCACTGACACTTAGAATTTTTTCGAGTTGGTATAAATCAGTAACCACTGACACTTAGAATATTTTCGACTTGGTATAAATCAGTAACCACTGACACTTAGAATATTTTCGGGTTGGTATAAATCAGTAACCACCGACACTTAGAATATTTTCGAGTTGGTATAAATCAGTAACCACTGACACTTAGAATATTTTCGGGTTGGTATAAATCAGTAACCACCGACACTTAGAATATTTTCGGGTTGGTACAAATCAGTAACCACTGACACTTAGAATATTTTCGAGTTGGTATAAATCAGTAACCACTGACACTTAGAATTTTTTCGAGTTGGTATAAATCAGTAACCACTGACACTTAGAATATTTTCGGGTTGGTATAAATCAGTAACCACCGACACTTAGAATATTTTCGGGTTGGTATAAATCAGTAACCACTGACACTTAGAATTTTTTCGGGTCGGTACAAATCAGTAACCACTGACACTTAGAATATTTTCGGGTTGGTATAAATCAGTAACCACCGACACTTAGAATATTTTCGAGTTGGTATAAATCAGTAACCACTGACACTTAGAATTTTTTCGAGTTGGTATAAATCAGTAACCACTGACACTTAGAATATTTTCGGGTTGGTATAAATCAGTAACCACCGACACTTAGAATATTTTCGAGTTGGTATAAATCAGTAACCACTGACACTTAGAATTTTTTCGAGTTGGTATAAATCAGTAACCACTGACACTTAGAATATTTTCGGGTTGGTATAAATCAGTAACCACCGACACTTAGAATATTTTCGAGTTGGTATAAATCAGTAACCACCGACACTTAGAATTTTTTCGAGTTGGTATAAATCAGTAACCACTGACACTTAGAATTTTTTCGGGTTGGTATAAATCAGTAACCACCGACACTTAGAATATTTTCGAGTTGGTATAAATCAGTAACCACTGACACTTAGAATTTTTTCGGGTCGGTATAAATCAGTAACCACTGACACTTAGAATTTTTTCGAGTTGGTATAAATCAGTAACCACTGACACTTAGAATATTTTCGGGTTGGTATAAATCAGTAACCACTGACACTTAGAATTTTTTCGACTTGGTATAAATCAGTAACCACTGACACTTAGAATTTTTTCGGGTTGGTATAAATCAGTAACCACTGACACTTAGAATATTTTCGGGTCGGTACAAATCAGTAACCACTGACACTTAGAATATTTTCGGGTTGGTATAAATCAGTAACCACTGACACTTAGAATTTTTTCGAGTTGGTATAAATCAGTAACCACTGACACTTAGAATTTTTTCGGGTTGGTATAAATCAGTAACCACCGACACTTAGAATATTTTCGGGTTGGTATAAATCAGTAACCACCGACACTTAGAATTTTTTCGGCTCAGTAGAAATCAGTAACCAAGCGCATTTTTGAATTGGTTACTGATTTCTCCGTTCGAGTTGCGGCTGCGGTTGGCTTCAAATAGTGGTGGGGGCTTAATTATCGCCGAGGGGAGCATGTCCCGGTGGTGTGGCCGAGGATGGAGTGCCTTTTGAAGGGGGTGTTTCTGAATTTGGACCCTTTTTGAGTTGCATGGCCGGATGGGTGTGGTTTTGAAGGGTGTGTCTGTCTGGAGTGGCACCGGCGTTGGTGTGAGGCTGAGGGTGGGCGTTCGGTTCCTGGTTAGGGATAGGGAAAGGGTGAGACTTAGCTTTAGTGCTCGTGCCCCCGATTTTGGTAATGTTTGACGTCAATTTTCCAAGGAGGCGAATGCAAGGCTTCAGAGGGACTTTGAGTGTTCGGGGGCGGGGTAGCTCAGCCGGATTTGCCCCGGCGGTTCTGCGGACGGTGTTGACTTCGAGGGCGGACCGGCCCCCGTGTTCAGTCCGAATATCGTGCATTGTTAACGGCGGGAAGTGTTCCAAAAGGGAATGGGATTGAATGTGACTGCTGAAGCCGACTTTGAGACCTGTAACGCGGGTAGCTCAGCCGGATTTGACCCGGCGGTTCTGGCGACGGTCTCGCCTTCGAGGGGGGAGCGCCCCGCGTGTTCAGGCCGAATTTTGTGCATTTCCATCGGCGGGAAGAGGTCCAAACGGGAATGGGATTGAATGTGACTGCTGAAGCCGACATTGAGACCTCTAACGCGGGTAGCTCGGCAGGATTTGACCCGGCGGTTCTGCCGAAGGTCTCACCTTCGAGGGGGGAGCGTCCCGCGTGTTCAGGCCGAATATCGTGCATTGTTAACGGCGGGAAGTGTTCCAAAAGGGAATGGGATTGAATGTGACTGCTGAAGCCGACATTGAGACCTCTAACGCGGGTAGCTCGGCCGGATTTGACCCGGCGGTTCTGGCGACGGTCTCGCCTTCGAGGGGGGAGCGTCCCGCGTGTTCAGGCCGAATTTTGTGCATTTCCATCGGCGGGAAGAGGTCCAAACGGGAATGGGATTGAATGTGACTGCTGAAGCCGACATTGAGACCTCTAACGCGGGTAGCTCGGCCGGATTTGACCCGGCGGTTCTGCCGAAGGTCTCACCTTCGAGGGGGGAGCCTCCCGCGTGTTCAGGCCGAATTTTGTGCATTTCCATCGGCGGGAAGAGGTCCAAACGGGAATGGGATTGAATGTGACTGCTGAAGCCGACATTGAGACCTCTAACGCGGGTAGCTCGGCCGGATTTGACCCGGCGGTTCTGCCGAAGGTCTCACCTTCGAGGGGGGAGCGCCCACCGTGTACAGGCCGATTTTCATGCATTTCCAACCGTGGGAAGGGGTCCGAAAGGGGATGGGGGTGAACGTGACTGCTCAACCCGACTTTGAGACCTGTAACGCGGGTAGCTCAGCCGGATTTGACCCGGCGGTTCTGGCGACGGTCTCGCCTTCGAGGGGGGAGCGTCCCGCGTGTTCAGGCCGAATTTTGTGCATTTCCATCGGCGGGAAGAGGTCCAAACGGGAATGGGATTGAATGTGACTGCTGAAGCCGACATTGAGACCTCTAACGCGGGTAGCTCGGCAGGATTTGACCCGGCGGTTCTGCCGAAGGTCTCACCTTCGAGGGGGGAGCGCCCACCGTGTACAGGCCGATTTTCATGCATTTCCAACCGTGGGAAGGGGGCCGAAAGGGGATGGGGGTGAATGTGACTGCTCAACCCGACTTTGAGGCATCTAACCCGGGTAGCTCAGCCGGGTTTGACCCGGCGGTTCTGCCGACGGCCTCGCCTTCGAGGGGGGAGCGTCCCCCGTGTACAGGCCGATTTTCATGCATTTCGAACCGTGGGAAGTGGCCCAAAAGGGGATGGGAGTGAATGTGACTGCTCAACCCGACTTTGGCGCTTCCGAGCCGGGTAGCTCAGCCGGGTTTGACCCGGCGGTTCTGCCGACGGTCTCGTCTTCGAGGCGGGTGCCTCCCCCGTGTACAGGCCGATTTTCATGCATTTCGTACCGTGGGAAGTGGTCCAAAAGGGAATGGGGGTGGACGTGACTGCTCATACCGACATCGAGACTTGTAAGCCGTGTAGCTCGGCCGGGTTTGATCCGGCGGGTCTGCCGACGGTCTCGTCTTCGAGAGGGGGGCCTCCCCCGTGTACAGGCCGATTTTCGTGCATTTCCAACGGTGGGAAGAGGTTCAAAAGGGGATGGGGGTGAATGTGACTGCTCAACCCGACTCTGAGGCTTCTAACCCGGGTAGCCCGGCCGGGTTTGACCCGGCGGTTCTGCCGTCGGTCTCGCCTTCGAGGGCGGAGCCTCCCCCGTGTACAGGCCGATTTTCGTGCATTTCAAACCGTGGGAAGCGGTCCAAAAGGGGATGGGAGTGAATGTGACTGCTCATACCGACCTTGGCGCTTCCGACCCGGGTAGCTCAGCCGGGTTTGACCCGGCGGTTCTGCCGACGGTCTCGTCTTCGAGGCGGGTGCCTCCCCCGTGTACAGGCCGATTTTCATGCATTTCGTACCGTGGGAAGTGGTCCAAAAGGGAATGGGGGTGAATGTGACTGCTCAACCCGACTCTGAGGCTTCTAACCCGGGTAGCTCGGCCGGGTTTGACCCGGCGGTTCTGCCGTCGGTCTCGCCTTCGAGAGGGGCGCCTCCCCCGTGTACAGGCCGATTTTCGTGCATTTCCAACGGTGGGAAGAGGTTCAAAAGGGGATGGGGGTGAATGTGACTGCTCAACCCGACTCTGAGGCTTCTAACCCGGGTAGCCCGGCCGGGTTTGACCCGGCGGTTCTGCCGTCGGTCTCGCCTTCGAGGGCGGAGCCTCCCCCGTGTACAGGCCGATTTTCGTGCATTTCAAACCGTGGGAAGCGGTCCAAAAGGGGATGGGAGTGAATGTGACTGCTCATACCGACCTTGGCGCTTCCGACCCGGGTAGCTCAGCCGGGTTTGACCCGGCGGTTCTGCCGACGGTCTCGCCTTCGAGGGGGGAGCGTCCCCCGTGTTCAGGCCGAATTTTGTGCATTTCGAACCGTGGGAAGTTGCCCAAAAGTCGATGGGAGTGAATGTGACTGCTCAACCCGACTTTGGCGCTTCCGAGCCGGGTAGCTCAGCCGGGTTTGACCCGGCGGTTCTGCCGACGGTCTCGTCTTCGAGGCGGGTGCCTCCCCCGTGTACAGGCCGATTTTCATGCATTTCGTACCGTGGGAAGTGGTCCAAAAGGGAATAGGGGTGGACGTGACTGCTCATACCGACATTGAGACTTGTAAGCCGTGTAGCTCGGCCGGGTTTGATCCGGCGGGTCTGCCGACGGTCTCGTCTTCGAGGCGGGTGCCTCCCCCGTGTACAGGCCGATTTTCGTGCATTTCGAACCGTGGGAAGTGGTCCAAAAGGGGATGGGGGTGGACGTGACTGCTCAACCCGACTTTGAGGCTTCTAACCCGGGTAGCTCGGCCGGGTTTGACCCGTCGATTCTGCCGATGGTCTCGTTTTGGAGGGGGGAGCCTCCCCCGTGTTCAGTCCGATTTTCGTGCATTTCGAACCGTGGGAAGTGGCCCAAAAGGGGATGGGAGTGAATGTGACTGCTCATACCGACTTTGGCGCTTCCGAGCCTGGTAGCTCAGCCGGGTTTGATCCGGCGGTTCTGCCGACGGTCTCGTCTTCGAGGCGGCTCCCTCCCCCGTGTACAGGCCGATTTTCATGCATTTGCAACGGTGGGAAGTTGCCCAAAAGGGGATGGGAGTGAATGTGACTGCTCAACCCGACTTTGGCGCTTCCGAGCCTGGTAGCTCAGCCGGGTTTGAACCGGCGGTTCTGCCGACGGTCTCGTCTTCGAGGCGGCTCCCTCCCCCGTGTACAGGCCGATTTTCGTGCATTTCGAACCGTGGGAAGTGGTCCAAAAGGGAATGGGGGTGGACGTGACTGCTCAACCCGACTCTGAGGCTTCTAACCCGGGTAGCTCGGCCGGGTTTGATCCGGCGGTTCTGCCGACGGTCTCGTCTTCGAGGCCGGTGCCTCCCCCGTGTACAGGCCGATTTTCGTGCATTTCCAACGGTGGGAAGTGGTCCAAAAGGGAATGGGGGTGGACGTGTCTGCTCATACCGACTTTGAGACTTGTAAGCCGGGTAGCTCAGCCGGGTTTGTTCCGGCGGTTCTGCCGACGGTCTCGTCATCGAGGGGGGAGCCTCCCCCGTGTCCAGGCCGATTTTCATGCATTTCCAACCGTGGGAAGTGGTCCAAAAGGGAATGGGGGTGAATGTGACTGCTCATACCGACTTTGAGACTTTTAAGCCGGGTAGCTCAGCCGGGTTTGACCCGGCGGTTCTGCCGACGGTCTCGCCTTCGAGGGGGGAGCGTCCCCCGTGTTCAGGCCGAATTTTGTGCATTTCGAACCGTGGGAAGTTGCCCAAAAGTCGATGGGAGTGAATGTGACTGCTCAACCCGACTTTGAGACTTGTAAGCCGGGTAGCTCAGCCGGGTTTGACCCGGCGGTTCTGCCGACGGTCTCGTCTTCGAGGCGGGTGCCTCCCCCGTGTACAGGCCGATTTTCATGCATTTCGTACCGTGGGAAGCGGTCCAAAAGGGGATGGGAGTGAACGTGACTGCTCATACCGACTTTGGCGCTTCCGAGCCGGGTAGCTCAGCCGGGTTTGACCCGGCGGGTCTGCCGACGGTCTCGCCTTCGAGGGGGGAGCGTCCCCCGTGTTCAGGCCGAATCTTGTGCATTTCGAACCGTGGGAAGTTGCCCAAAAGTCGATGGGAGTGAATGTGACTGCTCAACCCGACTTTGAGACTTGTAAGCCGGGTAGCTCAGCCGGGTTTGACCCGGCGGTTCTGCCGACGGTCTCGTCTTCGAGGCCGGTGCCTCCCCCGTGTACAGGCCGATTTTCGTGCATTTCCAACGGTGGGAAGTGGTCCAAAAGGGAATGGGGGTGGACGTGTCTGCTCATACCGACTTTGAGACTTGTAAGCCGGGTAGCTCAGCCGGGTTTGTTCCGGCGGTTCTGCCGACGGTCTCGTCATCGAGGGGGGAGCCTCCCCCGTGTCCAGGCCGATTTTCATGCATTTCCAACCGTGGGAAGTGGTCCAAAAGGGAATGGGGGGTGAATGTGACTGCTCATACCGACTTTGAGACTTTTAAGCCGGGTAGCTCGGCCGGGTTTGACCCGGCGGTTCTGCCGACGGTCTCGTCTTCGAGGCGGGTGCCTCCCCCGTGTACAGGCCGATTTTCGTGCATTTCGAACCGTGGGAAGTGGTCTAAAAGTCGATGGGAGTGAACGTGACTGCTCAACCCGACTTTGAGACTTGTAAGCCGGGTAGCTCAGCCAGGTTTGACCCGGCGGTTCTGCCGACGGTCTCGCCTTCGAGGGCGGACCCTCCCCCGTGTACAGGCCGGTTTTCGTGCATTTCGAACCGTGGGAAGTGATCCAAAAGGGAATGGGGGTGAACGTGACTGCCCAACCCGGCTTTGAGACTTGTAAGCCGGGTAGCTCAGCCGGGTTGGACCCGGCGGTTCTGCCGACGGTCTCGACTTCGAGGCGGGTGCCTCCCCCGTGTACAGGCCGATTTTCATGCATTTGCAACGGTGGGAAGTTGCCCAAAAGTCGATGGGAGTGAATGTGACTGCTCAACCCGACTTCGAGACTTGTAAGCCGGGTAGCTCAGCCGGGTTTGACCCGGCGGTTCTGCCGACGGTCTCGCCTTCGAGGGGGGAGCCTCCCCCGTGTACAGGCCGATTTTCGTGCATTTCCAACGGTGGGAACAGGTTCAAAAGGGGATGGGAGTGATTGTGACTGCTCAACCCGACTCTAGGGCTTCTAACCCGGGTAGCCCGGCCGGGTTTGACCCGGCGGTTCTGCCGACGGTCTCGTCTTCGAGGCGGGTGCCTCCCCCGTATACAGGCCGATTTTCATGCATTTCGAACCGTGGGAAGTGGTCCAAAAGGGAATGGGGGTGGACGTGTCTGCTCATACCGACTTTGAGACTTGTAAGCCGGGTAGCTCAGCCGGGTTTGATCCGGCGGTTCTGCCGACGGTCTCGCCTTCGAGGGGGGAGCCTCCCCCGTGTTCAGTCCGATTTCCATGCATTTCCAACCGTGGGAAGTTGCCCAAAAGGGGATGGGAGTGAATGTGACTGCTCAACCCGACTTTGGCGCTTCCGAGCCGGGTAGCTCAGCCGGGTTTGACCCGGCGGTTCTGCCGACGGTCTCGTCTTCGAGGCGGGTGCCTCCCCCGTATACAGGCCGATTTTCATGCATTTCGAACCGTGGGAAGTGGTCCAAAAGGGAATGGGGGTGGACGTGTCTGCTCATACCGACTTTGAGACTTGTAAGCCGGGTAGCTCAGCCGGGTTTGATCCGGCGGTTCTGCCGACGGTCTCGCCTTCGAGGGGGGAGCCTCCCCCGTGTTCAGTCCGATTTCCATGCATTTCCAACCGTGGGAAGTTGCCCAAAAGGGGATGGGAGTGAATGTGACTGCTCAACCCGACTTTGGCGCTTCCGAGCCGGGTAGCTCAGCCGGGTTTGACCCGGCGGTTCTGCCGACGGTCTCGTCTTCGAGGCGGGTGCCTCCCCCGTGTACAGGCCGATTTTCATGCATTTGGAACCGTGGGAAGTGGTCCAAAAGGGAATGGGGGTGGACGTGACTGCTCATACCGACTTTGAGACTTGTAAGCCGGGTAGCTCAGCCGGGTTTGACCCGGCGGTTCTGCCGACGGTCTCGCCTTCGAGGGGGGAGCCTCCCCCGTGTTCAGTCCGATTTTCGTGCATTTCCCACGGTGGGAAATGGTATCTTTCATTACGGGGACAAGGGTCTGAAGCGGTGAAGTCAGTAACCGGCATAGTTAAGGAAAGGGTTCGAATTTTCTCAACAGTACGAAAAAAGTGAGCAGGGAAGCTAGAGAAGGTGTCAGTGAGTCCCAAACGAGTGAACCGCAAAACTTAGGGAAATGCCCGAAAGCGTTTTAAAGGGTGAAATCGGGAACGAGGAAATGATCGGAAAGTGCCTGAAAGTGCTAAATGAGTAAACAGAAAAACGAAGAAAAATGTTTGAAAAGAAGAAGTGAGTAACCAGGAAAACTTAGAAAAATGTTCAAAACGAAGAAATCAGTAACCAGGAAAACTTAGAAAAATGATCAAAAAGAAGAAATGAGTAACCAGGAAAACTTAGAAAAATGTTTAAAAAGAAGAAATCAGTAACCAGGAAAACTTAGGAAAATGTTTAAAAAGAAGAAATCAGTAACCAGAAAAACTGCGAAAAATGTTTAAAAAGAAGAAATGAGTAACCAGAAAAACTTAGAAAAATGTTTAAAAAGAAGAAATCAGTAACCAGGAAAACTTAGAAAAATGTTTAAAAAGAAGAAATCAGTAACCAGGAAAACTTAGAAAAATGTTATAAAAGAAGAAGTGAGTAACCAGAAAAACTTAGAAAAATGTTTAAAAAGAAGAAATCAGTAACCAGAAAAACTGCGAAAAATGTTTAAAAAGAAGAAATCAGTAACCAGACAAACTGCGAAAAATGTTTAAAAAGAAGAAATCAGTAACCAGGAAAACTTAGAAAAATGTTTAAAAAGAAGAAGTGAGTAACCAGAAAAACTTAGAAAAATGTTTAAAAGAAGAAATCAGTAACCAGAAAAACTTAGAAAAATGTTTAAAAAGAAGAAATCAGTAACCAGAAAAACTGCGAAAAATGTTTAAAAAGAAGAAATCAGTAACCAGAAAAACTTAGAAAAATGTTTAAAAAGAAGAAGTGAGTAACCAGAAAAACTTAGAAAAATGTTTAAAAAGAAGAAATCAGTA
>NW_027310476.1:37560-42560 GCF_047496795.1 Chiloscyllium punctatum
TGAAAATCGGCCTGTACACGGGGGAGGGAGCCGCCTCGAAGACGAGACCGTCGGCAGAACCGCCGGATCAAACCCGGCTGAGCTACCAGGCTCGGAAGCGCCAAAGTCGGTATGAGCAGTCACATTCACTCCCATCCCCTTTTGGGCCACTTCCCACGGTTCGAAATGCACGAAAATCGGACTGAACACGGGGGAGGCTCCCCCCTCCAAAACGAGACCATCGGCAGAATCGACGGGTCAAACCCGGCCGAGCTACCCGGGTTAGAAGCCTCAAAGTCGGGTTGAGCAGTCACGTCCACCCCCATCCCCTTTTGGACCACTTCCCACGGTTCGAAATGCACGAAAATCGGCCTGTACACGGGGGAGGCACCCGCCTCGAAGACGAGACCGTCGGCAGACCCGCCGGATCAAACCGGCCGAGCTACACGGCTTACAAGTCTCAATGTCGGTATGAGCAGTCACGTCCACCCCTATTCCCTTTTGGACCACTTCCCACGGTACGAAATGCATGAAAATCGGCCTGTACACGGGGGAGGCACCCGCCTCGAAGACGAGACCGTCGGCAGAACCGCCGGGTCAAACCCGGCTGAGCTACCCGGCTCGGAAGCGCCAAAGTCGGGTTGAGCAGTCACATTCACTCCCATCGACTTTTGGGCAACTTCCCACGGTTCGAAATGCACAAAATTCGGCCTGAACACGGGGGACGCTCCCCCCTCGAAGGCGAGACCGTCGGCAGAACCGCCGGGTCAAACCCGGCTGAGCTACCCGGTCGGAAGCGCCAAGGTCGGTATGAGCAGTCACATTCACTCCCATCCCCTTTTGGACCGCTTCCCACGGTTTGAAATGCACGAAAATCGGCCTGTACACGGGGGAGGCTCCGCCCTCGAAGGCGAGACCGACGGCAGAACCGCCGGGTCAAACCCGGCCGGGCTACCCGGGTTAGAAGCCTCAGAGTCGGGTTGAGCAGTCACATTCACCCCCATCCCCTTTTGAACCTCTTCCCACCGTTGGAAATGCACGAAAATCGGCCTGTACACGGGGAGGCGCCCCTCTCGAAGGCGAGACCGACGGCAGAACCGCCGGGTCAAACCCGGCCGAGCTACCCGGGTTAGAAGCCTCAGAGTCGGGTTGAGCAGTCACATTCACCCCCATTCCCTTTTGGACCACTTCCACGGTACGAAATGCATGAAAATCGGCCTGTACACGGGGGAGGCACCCGCCTCGAAGACGAGACCGTCGGCAGAACCGCCGGGTCAAACCCGGCTGAGCTACCCGGGTCGGAAGCGCCAAGGTCGGTATGAGCAGTCACATTCACTCCCATCCCCTTTTGGACCGCTTCCCACGGTTTGAAATGCACGAAAATCGGCCTGTACACGGGGGAGGCTCCGCCCTCGAAGGCGAGACCGACGGCAGAACCGCCGGGTCAAACCCGGCCGGGCTACCCGGGTTAGAAGCCTCAGAGTCGGGTTGAGCAGTCACATTCACCCCCATCCCCTTTTGAACCTCTTCCCACCGTTGGAAATGCACGAAAATCGGCCTGTACACGGGGGAGGCCCCCCTCTCGAAGACGAGACCGTCGGCAGACCCGCCGGATCAAACCCGGCCGAGCTACACGGCTTACAAGTCTCGATGTCGGTATGAGCAGTCACGTCCACCCCCATTCCCTTTTGGACCACTTCCCACGGTACGAAATGCATGAAAATCGGCCTGTACACGGGGGAGGCACCCGCCTCGAAGACGAGACCGTCGGCAGAACCGCCGGGTCAAACCCGGCTGAGCTACCCGGCTCGGAAGCGCCAAAGTCGGGTTGAGCAGTCACATTCACTCCCATCCCCTTTTGGGCCACTTCCCACGGTTCGAAATGCATGAAAATCGGCCTGTACACGGGGGACGCTCCCCCCTCGAAGGCGAGGCCGTCGGCAGAACCGCCGGGTCAAACCGGCTGAGCTACCCGGGTTAGATGCCTCAAAGTCGGGTTGAGCAGTCACATTCACCCCCATCCCCTTTCGGCCCCCTTCCCACGGTTGGAAATGCATGAAAATCGGCCTGTACACGGTGGGCGCTCCCCCCTCGAAGGTGAGACCTTCGGCAGAACCGCCGGGTCAAATCCTGCCGAGCTACCCGCGTTAGAGGTCTCAATGTCGGCTTCAGCAGTCACATTCAATCCCATTCCCGTTTGGACCTCTTCCCGCCGATGGAAATGCACAAAATTCGGCCTGAACACGCGGGACGCTCCCCCCTCGAAGGCGAGACCGTCGCCAGAACCGCCGGGTCAAATCCGGCTGAGCTACCCGCGTTACAGGTCTCAAAGTCGGGTTGAGCAGTCACGTTCACCCCCATCCCCTTTCGGACCCCTTCCCACGGTTGGAAATGCATGAAAATCGGCCTGTACACGGTGGGCGCTCCCCCCTCGAAGGTGAGACCTTCGGCAGAACCGCCGGGTCAAATCCGGCCGAGCTACCCGCGTTAGAGGTCTCAATGTCGGCTTCAGCAGTCACATTCAATCCCATTCCCGTTTGGACCTCTTCCCGCCGATGGAAATGCACAAAATTCGGCCTGAACACGCGGGAGGCTCCCCCCTCGAAGGTGAGACCTTCGGCAGAACCGCCGGGTCAAATCCGGCCGAGCTACCCGCGTTAGAGGTCTCAATGTCGGCTTCAGCAGTCACATTCAATCCCATTCCCGTTTGGACCTCTTCCGCCGATGGAAATGCACAAAATTCGGCCTGAACACGCGGGACGCTCCCCCCTCGAAGGCGAGACCGTCGCCAGAACCGCCGGTCAAATCCGGCCGAGCTACCCGCGTTAGAGGTCTCAATGTCGGCTTCAGCAGTCACATTCAATCCCATTCCCTTTTGGAACACTTCCCGCCGTTAACAATGCACGATATTCGGCCTGAACACGCGGGACGCTCCCCCCTCGAAGGTGAGACCTTCGGCAGAACCGCCGGGTCAAATCCTGCCGAGCTACCCGCGTTAGAGGTCTCAATGTCGGCTTCAGCAGTCACATTCAATCCCATTCCCGTTTGGACCTCTTCCCGCCGATGGAAATGCACAAAATTCGGCCTGAACACGCGGGGCGCTCCCCCCTCGAAGGCGAGACCGTCGCCAGAACCGCCGGGTCAAATCCGGCTGAGCTACCCGCGTTACAGGTCTCAAAGTCGGCTTCAGCAGTCACATTCAATCCCATTCCCTTTTGGAACACTTCCCGCCGTTAACAATGCACGATATTCGGACTGAACACGGGGGCCGGTCCGCCCTCGAAGTCAACACCGTCCGCAGAACCGCCGGGGCAAATCCGGCTGAGCTACCCCGCCCCCGAACACTCAAAGTCCCTCTGAAGCCTTGCATTCGCCTCCTTGGAAAATTGACGTCAAACATTACCAAAATCGGGGGCACGAGCACTAAAGCTAAGTCTCACCCTTTCCCTATCCCTAACCAGGAACCGAACGCCCACCCTCAGCCTCACACCAACGCCGGTGCCACTCCAGACAGACACACCCTTCAAAACCACACCCATCCGGCCATGCAACTCAAAAAGGGTCCAAATTCAGAAACACCCCCTTCAAAAGGCACTCCATCCTCGGCCACACCACCGGGACATGCTCCCCTCGGCGATAATTAAGCCCCCACCACTATTTGAAGCCAACCGCAGCCGCAACTCGAACGGAGAAATCAGTAACCAATTCAAAAATGCGCTTGGTTACTGATTTCTACTGAGCCGAAAAAATTCTAAGTGTCGGTGGTTACTGATTTATACCAACCCGAAAATATTCTAAGTGTCGGTGGTTACTGATTTATACCAACCCGAAAAATTCTAAGTGTCAGTGGTTACTGATTTATACCAACTCGAAAAAATTCTAAGTGTCAGTGGTTACTGATTTATACCAACCCGAAAATATTCTAAGTGTCAGTGGTTACTGATTTGTACCGACCCGAAAATATTCTAAGTGTCAGTGGTTACTGATTTATACCAACCCGAAAAAATTCTAAGTGTCAGTGGTTACTGATTTATACCAAGTCGAAAAAATTCTAAGTGTCAGTGGTTACTGATTTATACCAACCCGAAAATATTCTAAGTGTCAGTGGTTACTGATTTATACCAACTCGAAAAAATTCTAAGTGTCAGTGGTTACTGATTTATACCGACCCGAAAAAATTCTAAGTGTCAGTGGTTACTGATTTATACCAACTCGAAAATATTCTAAGTGTCGGTGGTTACTGATTTATACCAACCCGAAAAAATTCTAAGTGTCAGTGGTTACTGATTTATACCAACTCGAAAAAATTCTAAGTGTCGGTGGTTACTGATTTATACCAACTCGAAAATATTCTAAGTGTCGGTGGTTACTGATTTATACCAACCCGAAAATATTCTAAGTGTCAGTGGTTACTGATTTATACCAACTCGAAAAAATTCTAAGTGTCAGTGGTTACTGATTTATACCAACTCGAAAATATTCTAAGTGTCGGTGGTTACTGATTTATACCAACCCGAAAATATTCTAAGTGTCAGTGGTTACTGATTTATACCAACTCGAAAAAATTCTAAGTGTCAGTGGTTACTGATTTATACCAACTCGAAAATATTCTAAGTGTCGGTGGTTACTGATTTATACCAACCCGAAAATATTCTAAGTGTCAGTGGTTACTGATTTGTACCGACCCGAAAAAATTCTAAGTGTCAGTGGTTACTGATTTATACCAACCCGAAAATATTCTAAGTGTCGGTGGTTACTGATTTATACCAACCCGAAAATATTCTAAGTGTCAGTGGTTACTGATTTATACCAACTCGAAAAAATTCTAAGTGTCAGTGGTTACTGATTTATACCAACTCGAAAATATTCTAAGTGTCAGTGGTTACTGATTTGTACCAACCCGAAAATATTCTAAGTGTCGGTGGTTACTGATTTATACCAACCCGAAAATATTCTAAGTGTCAGTGGTTACTGATTTATACCAACTCGAAAATATTCTAAGTGTCGGTGGTTACTGATTT
>NW_027310476.1:57560-70060 GCF_047496795.1 Chiloscyllium punctatum
TAAGCACCACGGGACCCCTTTCGCCTGCAGGTCCCGAGCCGCCTTTATTTGCTGTTACGAGCATCGTGTGCCCCATACCTGCGTGACGAGCACCGCAGGGCGGCAGAGCCATCGCACTTGGCCGGGTGGCAGAGGAGGACCAGACTATTCACAGATAGCGGCCCAACGACTCCCAGAGCCGGTCGTGCGGCGCGCGAGGTCTGCTCTCATCACAAGAGGCTTTAGGGAGTGCTCAGGCAAGGGTCAGCCCGCAGCCTTCCTGGCAACACCCAGGGGAACCAGGCCACTCGCGTCTCTCGCCTTCATTTTCGACACGAGCGCCTGCGGAGGGCCACCACCCCCTCCGATTGTCAAGAGACCTCCGCACCGGCCTCTGACTTACTCTCAGAATGGACGGAAAGAGCCGGGTAAGCCTTTGAAAAGATTCGACCACGTGCCGAAAACTTTAGACTTCCGTGAGCTCTCCGGCTTGCACCGAGACCCGAAGTCGACGTGCTTAGCACCACGGGACCCCTTTCGCCTGCAGGTCCCGAGCCGCCTTTTATTTTTGTTACGAGTATCGTGTTCCCCAAACCTGGGTGACGAGCACCGCAGGGCGGCAGAGCCATCGCGCTTGTCCGGGTGGCAGAGGAGGACCAGACTATTCACAAATAGCGGCCCAACGACTCCCAGAGCCGGTCGTGCGGCAGGCGAGGTCTGCTCTCATCACAAGAGGCTTTAGGGAGTGCTCAGGCAACGGTCAGCCCGCAGCCTTCTTGGCAACACCCAAGGGAACCAGGCCACTCGCGTCTCTCGCCTTCATTTTGGACACGAGCGCCTGTGGAGGGACGGCCGGAGTCAACGTGGGGTTTGCCCGCCCTCCAATAGTGTCAAAAGACCGCCGCACAAGTCTCTGACTGACTCTTAGAACAGACAGAAAGAGTTTGTCAAATCTGTCAAAAAATTGACAAAGTGTCAAAAATTCGACTTCCAAGAGCTCTCCGGCATGCACTCATACCTGTCATTAAAGTGCTATGCCCGTGGAACCGTTTTTCGGATGCCTTTCAGAACGGTCCCGCGCCGCCATTTTGTTCTAAAAATCGTGTTCCCATATATCTCCGGGTACCCCGCCAACCTCACTGCGGAAAAACTACAAGTGGCACTGAATGGGTCTGAATTCCAAATTTGACTGCATCGGTCTGGAACTCGGTCCGGTCAAAACCGTTTGGATTTTTCTCGGTCCGGACTTCCGCGACAGACAAAGTTAAAGTTTTCGGGCTGCAGGCACAAAACGACAGCTGGCCATTTGCCGGGCTCAATTCACCCAATTCCTCCGGCACTTCGGAGCACATGTTCGGTGTAAGTTTGCGAATTCTTTCCCGATGCTGCAGCATTTTCCTCCGCTGACACTTAGAATATTTTTCACACTTTGCTGAAAATTTTTCTAAGTGTTTTTTTCCAAGTTTTCCTGGTTACTGATTTCTTCTTTTTAAACATTTTTCTAAGTTTTTCTGGTTACTGATTTCTTCTTTTTAAACATTTTTCGCAGTTTGTCTGGTTACTGATTTCTTCTTTTTAAACATTTTTCGCCGTTTTTCTGGTTACTGATTTCTTCTTTTTAAACATTTTTCGCCGTTTTTCTGGTTACTGATTTCTTCTTTTTAAACATTTTTCTAAGTTTTTCTGGTTACTCATTTCTTCTTTTTAAACATTTTTCTAAGTTTTTCTGGTTACTGATTTCTTCTTTTTAAACGTTTTTCTGGTTACTCATTTCTTCTTTTTAAACATTTTTCTAAGTTTTTCTGGTTACTCACTTCTTCTTTTTAAACATTTTTCGCCGTTTTTCTGGTTACTGATTTCTTCTTTTTAAACATTTTTCTAAGTTTTTCTGGTTACTCATTTCTTCTTTTTAAACATTTTTCTAAGTTTTTCTGGTTACTCATTTCTTCTTTTTAAACATTTTTCTAAGTTTTTCTGGTTACTGATTTCTTCTTTTTAAACATTTTTCTAAGTTTTTCTGGTTACTGATTTCTTCTTTTTAAACATTTTTCTAAGTTTTCCTGGTTACTCATTTCTTCTTTTTAAACATTTTTCTAAGTTTTCCTGGTTACTCATTTCTTCTTTTTAAACATTTTTCTAAGTTTTCCTGGTTACTGATTTCTTCTTTTTAAACATTTTTCGCAGTTTTTCTGGTTACTGATTTCTTCTTTTTAAACATTTTTTCGCAGTTTGTCTGGTTACTGATTTCTTCTTTTTAAACATTTTTCGCCGTTTTTCTGGTTACTGATTTCTTCTTTTTAAACATTTTTCGCCGTTTTTCTGGTTACTGATTTCTTCTTTTTAAGCATTTTTCTAAGTTTTTCTGGTTACTCATTTCTTCTTTTTAAACATTTTTCTAAGTTTTTCTGGTTACTGATTTCTTCTTTTTAAACATTTTTCTAAGTTTTTCTGGTTACTCATTTCTTCTTTTTAAACATTTTTCTAAGTTTTTCTGGTTACTCACTTCTTCTTTTTAAACATTTTTCTAAGTTTTTCTGGTTACTGATTTCTTCTTTTTAAACATTTTTCGCCGTTTTTCTGGTTACTGATTTCTTCTTTTTAAACATTTTTCTAAGTTTTTCTGGTTACTCATTTCTTCTTTTTAAACATTTTTCTAAGTTTTTCTGGTTACTGATTTCTTCTTTTTAAACATTTTTCTAAGTTTTCCTGGTTACTGATTTCTTCTTTTTAAACATTTTTCGCAGTTTTTCTGGTTACTGATTTCTTCTTTTTAAACATTTTTCTAAGTTTTCCTGGTTACTGATTTCTTCTTTTTAAACATTTTTCGCAGTTTTTCTGGTTACTGATTTCTTCTTTTTAAACATTTTTCTAAGTTTTTCTGGTTACTGATTTCTTCTTTTTAAACATTTTTCTAAGTTTTTCTGGTTACTCACTTCTTCTTTTTAAACATTTTTCTAAGTTTTCCTGGTTACTGATTTCTTCTTTTTAAACATTTTTCGCAGTTTGTCTGGTTACTGATTTCTTCTTTTTAAACATTTTTCGCAGTTTTTCTGGTTACTGATTTCTTCTTTTTAAACATTTTTCTAAGTTTTTCTGGTTACTCACTTCTTCTTTTATAACATTTTTCTAAGTTTTCCTGGTTACTGATTTCTTCTTTTTAAACATTTTTCTAAGTTTTCCTGGTTACTGATTTCTTCTTTTTAAACATTTTTCTAAGTTTTCCTGGTTACTGATTTCTTCTTTTTAAACATTTTTCTAAGTTTTTCTGGTTACTCATTTCTTCTTTTTAAACATTTTTCGCAGTTTTTCTGGTTACTGATTTCTTCTTTTTAAACATTTTCCTAAGTTTTCCTGGTTACTGATTTCTTCTTTTTAAACATTTTTCTAAGTTTTCCTGGTTACTCATTTCTTCTTTTTGATCATTTTTCTAAGTTTTCCTGGTTACTGATTTCTTCGTTTTGAACATTTTTCTAAGTTTTCCTGGTTACTCACTTCTTCTTTTCAAACATTTTTCTTCGTTTTTCTGTTTACTCATTTAGCACTTTCAGGCACTTTCCCATCATTTCCTCGTTCCCGATTTCACCCTTTAAAACGCTTTCGGGCATTTCCCTAAGTTTTGCGGTTCACTCGTTTGGGACTCACTGACACCTTCTCTAGCTTCCCTGCTCACTTTTTTCGTACTGTTGAGAAAATTCGAACCCTTTCCTTAACTATGCCGGTTACTGACTTCACCGCTTCAGACCCTTGTCCCCGTAATGAAAGATACCATTTCCCACCGTGGGAAATGCACGAAAATCGGACTGAACACGGGGGAGGCTCCCCCCTCGAAGGCGAGACCGTCGGCAGAACCGCCGGGTCAAACCCGGCCGAGCTACCCGGCTTACAAGTCTCAAAGTCGGTATGAGCAGTCACGTCCACCCCCATTCCCTTTTGGACCACTTCCCACGGTTCCAAATGCATGAAAATCGGCCTGTACACGGGGGAGGCACCCGCCTCGAAGACGAGACCGTCGGCAGAACCGCCGGGTCAAACCCGGCTGAGCTACCCGGCTCGGAAGCGCCAAAGTCGGGTTGAGCAGTCACATTCACTCCCATCGACGTTTGGACCACTTCCCACGGTTCGAAATGCACGGAAATCGGCCTGTACACGGGGGAGGCACCCGCCTCGAAGAGGAGACTGTCGGCAGAACCGCCGGGTCAAACCCGGCTGTGCTAACCGGCTCGGAAGCGCCAAAGTCGGGTTGAGCAGTCACATTCACTCCCATCCCCTTTTGGGCAACTTCCCACGGTTGGAAATGCATGGAAATCGGACTGAACACGGGGGAGGCTCCCCCCTCGAAGGCGAGACCGTCGGCAGAACCGCAGGATCAAACCCGGCTGAGCTACCCGGCTTACAAGTCTCAAAGTCGGTATGAGCAGACACGTCCACCCCCATTCCCTTTTGGACCACTTCCCACGGTTCGAAATGCATGAAAATCGGCCTGTATACGGGGGAGGCACCCGCCTCGAAGACGAGACCGTCGGCAGACCCGCCGGGTCAAACCCGGCTGAGCTACCCGGCTCGGAAGCGCCAAAGTCGGGTTGAGCAGTCACATTCACTCCCATCCCCTTTTGGACCACTTCCCACGGTTCGAAATGCACGAAAATCGGCCTGTACACGGGGGAGGCACCCGCCTCGAAGACGAGACCGTCGGCAGAACCGCCGGAACAAACCCGGCTGAGCTACCCGGCTTACAAGTCTCAAAGTCGGTATGAGCAGACACGTCCACCCCCATTCCCTTTTGGACCACTTCCCACGGTTCGAAATGCATGAAAATCGGCCTGTATACGGGGGAGGCACCCGCCTCGAAGACGAGACCGTCGGCAGACCCGCCGGGTCAAACCCGGCTGAGCTACCCGGCTCGGAAGCGCCAAAGTCGGGTTGAGCAGTCACATTCACTCCCATCCCCTTTTGAACCTCTTCCCACCGTTGGAAATGCACGAAAATCGGCCTGTACACGGGGGAGGCTCCCCCCTCGAAGGCGAGACCGTCGGCAGAACCGCCGGGTCAAACCCGGCTGAGCTACCCGGCTTACAAGTCTCGAAGTCGGGTTGAGCAGTCACATTCACTCCCATCGACTTTTGGGCAACTTCCCACCGTTGCAAATGCATGAAAATCGGCCTGTACACGGGGGAGGCACCCGCCTCGAAGTCGAGACCGTCGGCAGAACCGCCGGGTCCAACCCGGCTGAGCTACCCGGCTTACAAGTCTCAAAGCCGGGTTGGGCAGTCACGTTCACCCCCATTCCCTTTTGGATCACTTCCCACGGTTCGAAATGCACGAAAACCGGCCTGTACACGGGGGAGGGTCCGCCCTCGAAGGCGAGACCGTCGGCAGAACCGCCGGGTCAAACCTGGCTGAGCTACCCGGCTTACAAGTCTCAAAGTCGGGTTGAGCAGTCACGTTCACTCCCATCGACTTTTAGACCACTTCCCACGGTTCGAAATGCACGAAAATCGGCCTGTACACGGGGGAGGCACCCGCCTCGAAGACGAGACCGTCGGCAGAACCGCCGGGTCAAACCCGGCCGAGCTACCCGGGTTAGAAGCCTCAGAGTCGGGTTGAGCAGTCACGTTCACTCCCATCGACTTTTAGACCACTTCCCACGGTTGGAAATGCACGAAAATCGGCCTGTACACGGGGGTGGCATCCGCCTCGAAGACGAGACCGTCGGCAGAACCGCCGGGTCAAACCCGGCTGAGCTACCCGGCTTACAAGTCTCAAAGTCGGGTTGAGCAGTCACATTCACTCCCATCGACTTTTGGGCAACTTCCCACGGTTCGAAATGCACAAGATTCGGCCTGAACACGGGGGACGCTCCCCCCTCGAAGGCGAGACCGTCGGCAGACCCGCCGGGTCAAACCCGGCTGAGCTACCCGGCTCGGAAGCGCCAAAGTCGGTATGAGCAGTCACGTTCACTCCCATCCCCTTTTGGACCGCTTCCCACGGTACGAAATGCATGAAAATCGGCCTGTACACGGGGGAGGCACCCGCCTCGAAGACGAGACCGTCGGCAGAACCGCCGGGTCAAACCCGGCTGAGCTACCCGGCTTACAAGTCTCAAAGTCGGGTTGAGCAGTCACATTCACTCCCATCGACTTTTGGGCAACTTCCCACGGTTCGAAATGCACAAAATTCGGCCTGAACACGGGGGACGCTCCCCCCTCGAAGGCGAGACCGTCGGCAGAACCGCCGGGTCAAACCCGGCTGAGCTACCCGGCTTAAAAGTCTCAAAGTCGGTATGAGCAGTCACATTCACCCCCATTCCCTTTTGGACCACTTCCCACGGTTGGAAATGCATGAAAATCGGCCTGGACACGGGGGAGGCTCCCCCCTCGATGACGAGACCGTCGGCAGAACCGCCGGAACAAACCCGGCTGAGCTACCCGGCTTACAAGTCTCAAAGTCGGTATGAGCAGACACGTCCACCCCCATTCCCTTTTGGACCACTTCCCACCGTTGGAAATGCACGAAAATCGGCCTGTACACGGGGGAGGCACCGGCCTCGAAGACGAGACCGTCGGCAGAACCGCCGGATCAAACCCGGCCGAGCTACCCGGGTTAGAAGCCTCAGAGTCGGGTTGAGCAGTCACATTCACTCCCATCCCCTTTTGAACCTCTTCCCACCGTTGGAAATGCACGAAAATCGGCCTGTACACGGGGGAGGCTCCCCCCTCGAAGGCGAGACCGTCGGCAGAACCGCCGGGTCAAACCCGGCTGAGCTACCCGGCTTAAAAGTCTCAAAGTCGGGTTGAGCAGTCACATTCACTCCCATCGACTTTTGGGCAACTTCCCACCGTTGCAAATGCATGAAAATCGGCCTGTACACGGGGGAGGCTCCGCCCTCGAAGGCGAGACCGACGGCAGAACCGCCGGGTCAAACCCGGCCGGGCTACCCGGGTTAGAAGCCTCAGAGTCGGGTTGAGCAGTCGCATTCACCCCCATCCCCTTTTGAACCTCTTCCCACCGTTGGAAATGCACGAAAATCGGCCTGTACACGGGGGAGGCACCGGCCTCGAAGACGAGACCGTCGGCAGAACCGCCGGATCAAACCCGGCCGAGCTACCCGGGTTAGAAGCCTCAGAGTCGGGTTGAGCAGTCACATTCACTCCCATCCCCTTTTGAACCTCTTCCCACCGTTGGAAATGCACGGAAATCGGCCTGTACACGGGGGAGGCTCCCCCCTCGAAGGCGAGACCGTCGGCAGAACCGCCGGGTCAAACCCGGCTGAGCTACCCGGCTTACAAGTCTCAAAGTCGGTATGAGCAGACACGTCCACCCCCATTCCCTTTTGGACCACTTCCCACCGTTGGAAATGCACGAAAATCGGCCTGTACACGGGGGAGGCACCGGCCTCGAAGACGAGACCGTCGGCAGAACCGCCGGATCAAACCCGGCCGAGCTACCCGGGTTAGAAGCCTCAGAGTCGGGTTGAGCAGTCACATTCACTCCCATCCCCTTTTGAACCTCTTCCCACCGTTGGAAATGCACGAAAATCGGCCTGTACACGGGGGAGGCTCCCCCCTCGAAGGCGAGACCGTCGGCAGAACCGCCGGGTCAAACCCGGCTGAGCTACCCGGCTTAAAAGTCTCAAAGTCGGGTTGAGCAGTCACATTCACTCCCATCGACTTTTGGGCAACTTCCCACCGTTGCAAATGCATGAAAATCGGCCTGTACACGGGGGAGGCTCCGCCCTCGAAGGCGAGACCGACGGCAGAACCGCCGGGTCAAACCCGGCCGGGCTACCCGGCTCGGAAGCGCCAAAGTCGGGTTGAGCAGTCACATTCACCCCCATCCCCTTTTGGGCCACTTCCCACGGTTCGAAATGCATGAAAATCGGCCTGTACACGGGGGACGCTCCCCCCTCGAAGGCGAGGCAGTCGGCAGAACCGCCGGGTCAAACCCGGCTGAGCTACCCGGGTTAGATGCCTCAAAGTCGGGTTGAGCAGTCACATTCACCCCCATCCCCTTTCGGCCCCCTTCCCACGGTTGGAAATGCATGAAAATCGGCCTGTACACGGTGGGCGCTCCCCCCTCGAAGGTGAGACCTTCGGCAGAACCGCCGGGTCAAATCCTGCCGAGCTACCCGCGTTAGAGGTCTCAATGTCGGCTTCAGCAGTCACATTCAATCCCATTCCCGTTTGGACCTCTTCCCGCCGATGGAAATGCACAAAATTCGGCCTGAACACGCGGGGCGCTCCCCCCTCGAAGGCGAGACCGTCGCCAGAACCGCCGGGTCAAATCCGGCTGAGCTACCCGCGTTACAGGTCTCAAAGTCGGGTTGAGCAGTCACGTTCACCCCCATCCCCTTTCGGACCCCTTCCCACGGTTGGAAATGCATGAAAATCGGCCTGTACACGGTGGGCGCTCCCCCCTCGAAGGTGAGACCTTCGGCAGAACCGCCGGGTCAAATCCGGCCGAGCTACCCGCGTTAGAGGTCTCAATGTCGGCTTCAGCAGTCACATTCAATCCCATTCCCGTTTGGACCTCTTCCCGCCGATGGAAATGCACAAAATTCGGCCTGAACACGCGGGACGCTCCCCCCTCGAAGGTGAGACCTTCGGCAGAACCGCCGGGTCAAATCCGGCCGAGCTACCCGCGTTAGAGGTCTCAATGTCGGCTTCAGCAGTCACATTCAATCCCATTCCCGTTTGGACCTCTTCCCGCCGATGGAAATGCACAAAATTCGGCCTGAACACGCGGGACGCTCCCCCCTCGAAGGCGAGACCGTCGCCAGAACCGCCGGGTCAAATCCGGCTGAGCTACCCGCGTTACAGGTCTCAAAGTCGGGTTGAGCAGTCACGTTCACCCCCATCCCCTTTCGGACCCCTTCCCACGGTTGGAAATGCATGAAAATCGGCCTGTACACGGTGGGCGCTCCCCCCTCGAAGGTGAGACCTTCGGCAGAACCGCCGGGTCAAATCCGGCCGAGCTACCCGCGTTAGAGGTCTCAATGTCGGCTTCAGCAGTCACATTCAATCCCATTCCCGTTTGGACCTCTTCCCGCCGATGGAAATGCACAAAATTCGGCCTGAACACGCGGGACGCTCCCCCCTCGAAGGTGAGACCTTCGGCAGAACCGCCGGGTCAAATCCGGCCGAGCTACCCGCGTTAGAGGTCTCAATGTCGGCTTCAGCAGTCACATTCAATCCCATTCCCGTTTGGACCTCTTCCCGCCGATGGAAATGCACAAAATTCGGCCTGAACACGCGGGACGCTCCCCCCTCGAAGGCGAGACCGTCGCCAGAACCGCCGGGTCAAATCCGGCTGAGCTACCCGCGTTAGAGGTCTCAAAGTCGGGTTGAGCAGTCACGTTCACCCCCATCCCCTTTCGGACCCCTTCCCACGGTTGGAAATGCATGAAAATCGGCCTGTACACGGTGGGCGCTCCCCCCTCGAAGCTGAGACCTTCGGCAGAACCGCCGGGTCAAATCCGGCCGAGCTACCCGCGTTAGAGGTCTCAATGTCGGCTTCAGCAGTCACATTCAATCCCATTCCCGTTTGGACCTCTTCCCGCCGATGGAAATGCACAAAACTCGGCCTGAACACGCGGGACGCTCCCCCCTCGAAGGTGAGACCTTCGGCAGAACCGCCGGGTCAAATCCGGCCGAGCTACCCGCGTTAGAGGTCTCAATGTCGGCTTCAGCAGTCACATTCAATCCCATTCCCGTTTGGACCTCTTCCCGCCGATGGAAATGCACAAAATTCGGCCTGAACACGCGGGACGCTCCCCCCTCGAAGGCGAGACCGTCGCCAGAACCGCCGGGTCAAATCCGGCCGAGCTACCCGCGTTAGAGGTCTCAATGTCGGCTTCAGCAGTCACATTCAATCCCATTCCCTTTTGGAACACTTCCCGCCGTTAACAATGCACGATATTCGGCCTGAACACGCGGGACGCTCCCCCCTCGAAGGTGAGACCTTCGGCAGAACCGCCGGGTCAAATCCTGCCGAGCTACCCGCGTTAGAGGTCTCAATGTCGGCTTCAGCAGTCACATTCAATCCCATTCCCGTTTGGACCTCTTCCCGCCGATGGAAATGCACAAAATTCGGCCTGAACACGCGGGACGCTCCCCCCTCGAAGGCGAGACCGTCGCCAGAACCGCCGGGTCAAATCCGGCCGAGCTACCCGCGTTAGAGGTCTCAATGTCGGCTTCAGCAGTCACATTCAATCCCATTCACGTTTGGAACACTTCCCGCCGTTAACAATGCACGATATTCGGCCTGAACACGCGGGACGCTCCCCCCTCGAAGGTGAGACCTTCGGCAGAACCGCCGGGTCAAATCCTGCCGAGCTACCCGCGTTAGAGGTCTCAATGTCGGCTTCAGCAGTCACATTCAATCCCATTCCCGTTTGGACCTCTTCCCGCCGATGGAAATGCACAAAATTCGGCCTGAACACGCGGGGCGCTCCCCCCTCGAAGGCGAGACCGTCGCCAGAACCGCCGGGTCAAATCCGGCTGAGCTACCCGCGTTACAGGTCTCAAAGTCGGCTTCAGCAGTCACATTCAATCCCATTCCCTTTTGGAACACTTCCCGCCGTTAACAATGCACGATATTCGGACTGAACACGGGGGCCGGTCCGCCCTCGAAGTCAACACCGTCCGCAGAACCGCCGGGGCAAATCCGGCTGAGCTACCCCGCCCCCGAACACTCAAAGTCCCTCTGAAGCCTTGCAT
Source organism: Chiloscyllium punctatum (assembly GCF_047496795.1). NCBI lineage: Eukaryota > Metazoa > Chordata > Chondrichthyes > Orectolobiformes > Hemiscylliidae > Chiloscyllium > Chiloscyllium punctatum. The sequence continues at coordinate 68,255 of NW_027310476.1, forward strand.
TCGCCTCCTTGGAAAATTGACGTCAAACATTACCAAAATCGGGGGCACGAGCACTAAAGCTAAGTCTCACCCTTTCCCTATCCCTAACCAGGAACCGAACGCCCACCCTCAGCCTCACACCAACGCCGGTGCCACTCCAGACAGACACACCCTTCAAAACCACACCCATCCGGCCATGCAACTCAAAAAGGGTCCAAATTCAGAAACACCCCCTTCAAAAGGCACTCCATCCTCGGCCACACCACCGGGACATGCTCCCCTCGGCGATAATTAAGCCCCCACCACTATTTGAAGCCAACCGCAGCCGCAACTCGAACGGAGAAATCAGTAACCAATTCAAAAATGCGCTTGGTTACTGATTTCTACTGAGCCGAAAAAATTCTAAGTGTCGGTGGTTACTGATTTATACCAACCCGAAAAAATTCTAAGTGTCAGTGGTTACTGATTTATACCAACCCGAAAATATTCTAAGTGTCAGTGGTTACTGATTTATACCAACCCGAAAAAATTCTAAGTGTCAGTGGTTACTGATTTATACCAAGTCGAAAAAATTCTAAGTGTCAGTGGTTACTGATTTATATACCAACCCGAAAATATTCTAAGTGTCAGTGGTTACTGATTTATACCAACTCGAAAAAATTCTAAGTGTCAGTGGTTACTGATTTATACCGACCCGAAAAAATTCTAAGTGTCAGTGGTTACTGATTTATACCAACTCGAAAATATTCTAAGTGTCGGTGGTTACTGATTTATACCAACCCGAAAAAATTCTAAGTGTCAGTGGTTACTGATTTATACCAACTCGAAAAAATTCTAAGTGTCGGTGGTTACTGATTTATACCAACTCGAAAATATTCTAAGTGTCGGTGGTTACTGATTTATACCTACCCGAAAATATTCTAAGTGTCAGTGGTTACTGATTTATACCAAGTCGAAAATATTCTAAGTGTCAGTGGTTACTGATTTATACCAACTCGAAAAAATTCTAAGTGTCAGTGGTTACTGATTTATACCAACTCGAAAATATTCTAAGTGTCGGTGGTTACTGATTTATACCAACCCGAAAATATTCTAAGTGTCAGTGGTTACTGATTTATACCAACTCGAAAAAATTCTAAGTGTCGGTGGTTACTGATTTATACCAACTCGAAAATATTCTAAGTGTCGGTGGTTACTGATTTATACCAACCCGAAAATATTCTAAGTGTCAGTGGTTACTGATTTATACCAAGTCGAAAATATTCTAAGTGTCAGTGGTTACTGATTTATACCAACTCGAAAATATTCTAAGTGTCGGTGGTTACTGATTTATACCAACCCGAAAATATTCTAAGTGTCAGTGGTTACTGATTTATACCAACTCGAAAAAATTCTAAGTGTCAGTGGTTACTGATTTATACCAACTCGAAAATATTCTAAGTGTCGGTGGTTACTGATTTATACCAACCCGAAAATATTCTAAGTGTCAGTGGTTACTGATTTGTACCGACCCGAAAAAATTCTAAGTGTCAGTGGTTACTGATTTATACCAACCCGAAAATATTCTAAGTGTCGGTGGTTACTGATTTATACCAACCCGAAAATATTCTAAGTGTCAGTGGTTACTGATTTATACCAACTCGAAAAAATTCTAAGTGTCAGTGGTTACTGATTTATACCAACTCGAAAATATTCTAAGTGTCGGTGGTTACTGATTTATACCAACCCGAAAATATTCTAAGTGTCAGTGGTTACTGATTTGTACCGACCCGAAAAAATTCTAAGTGTCAGTGGTTACTGATTTATACCAACCCGAAAATATTCTAA
>NW_027310476.1:75060-76339 GCF_047496795.1 Chiloscyllium punctatum
TGCCGGAGGCCCGGTCGCGGGGGTGACGACCCGCCGCCCGGGACGTGCGAGGCACCAGCAGACAGAGACTGCCCGACGGTCAGAGAGAGGGAGAGAGGAGTGCCGAGGCTCAAGTGGCGAACGGTCGCGCAGGCACGCCACGCACATCGATCGCCAGCCGCGGAACGGCACGGCCTTCAGTGGGGCCGGCGGGCGACGCCGCTCCTGAACCCAGCGGCCCCGAGCCGGACGAGTTGAGGAAGGCACGCCGACGGTGACAGGGTACGGAAGACACAGCGGTGGCCTTCTGGCGACTTGGCCCCCGACAGCCCGACGTTCCGCCGTCCTCCCGATGGCCAGGAGGACCGTGCGGGGGTCGGCCGACGGCGTGGTAGGTGTGCCTGCACGGTGACGGAGCACACACCACGCCCGCCAACCCCTCCGTACCTCCCGAGACCGGTGGCAGGACGGAGCGGAAAACGTGCGGACTGAACGGGAGAGCCAAGAGCCAGCGATCCACGCGCGTGCGACCGTCCAAGTCACAGCGTTCGACGAAAACCTCCTCCCTCGGCCAGGCACTCGGCGCCAGCAGGGGAGACAGGATCAGACGCCCCGCCGGCCACTTAAGGCCGAGGACGAACCACGAGACGGGCGGCTGCAGCAGCGGGCGGCCTGCAGCTCCCAGCACTCTCAATCGATCAACCATCGAGTCGGGTCAGCGTGTCAAACCGGCGAGCTCCACGGTCAGGCCGGCGGCGCACCAGCACCGGACCTCCGCGGCTCCCTTCACTCTTTCCACTGCCAGCCAACCGAGAGACGGACCCAATGCGGACGTGCAGAGCTTAGGCAGACCCCCCACTGGAGGCTCAACACTTCGTGGCAGCTCCGTGTCCCAGAGACCAGGAGGGTTGGCACACACACACAGTGTGAACCACCGACAGCCATTCTGGGACCGGTGACAGCCGTGCTGGCCCCACTGCCACGACACAGACGGACGCCAGGCCGCGCTCCCCGGCGGGGGGATGGCGTCGAGCCTGACGAACGGAATGTGCAGGGTGGGGGGGGAAAGGCCAAGCGCTCCGACGCCGGAGGGCTCCGGAGTCTGAACTTAGGGGGACAAAGAGGACGGGTCCTCTGCGACACCCCAGCCGCGCTCTCGCCAGCCAAGGCGAGTGCGATTGATTGCCAAACGACCCTCAGACAGGCGTGGCCCCGGGAAGAACCCGGGGCCGCAAAGTGCGTTCAAAGTGTCGATGATCAATGTGTCCTGCAATTCACATTAATTCTCGCAGCTAGCTGC
>NW_027310477.1:7500-49831 GCF_047496795.1 Chiloscyllium punctatum
CACCCCGGTCCCAGAGAGAGGGGGGGGGAAAGGACAGTGTATCTAACACACCCCGGTCCCAGAGAGAGAGAGAGAGAGAGAGAGAGAGAGAGAGAGAGAGAGAGGAAAGGACAGTGTATCTAACACACCCCGGTCCCAGAGACAGAGAGAGAGGGGAAAGGACAGTGTATCTAACACACCCCGGTCCCAGAGAGAGGGGGGAAAGGACAGTGTATCTATCACACCCCGGTCCCAGAGAGAGGGGGGGGAAAGGACAGTGTATCTAACACACCCCGGTCCCAGAGAGAGAGGGGGGAAAGGACAGTGTATCTAACACACCCCGGTCCCAGAGAGAGGGGGGTAAAGGACAGTGTATCTAACACACCCCGGTCCCAGAGAGAGAGGGGGGAAAGGACAGTGTATCTAACACACCCCGGTCCCAGAGAGAGGGGGGTAAAGGACAGTGTATCTAACACACCCCGGTCCCAGAGAGAGAGGGGGGAAAGGACAGTGTATCTATCACACCCCGGTCCCAGAGAGAGAGGGGGGAAAGGACAGTGTATCTATCACACCCTGGTCCCAGAGAGAGAGGGGGGGGGAAAGGACAGTGTATCTAACACACCCCAGTCCCAGAGAGAGAGAGGGGGGAAAGGACAGTGTATCTAACACACCCCGATCCCAGAGAGAGAGGGGGGAAAGGACAGTGTATCTAACACACCCCGGTCCCAGAGAGAGAGGGCGGGGGGGAAAGGACAGTGTATCTAACACACCCCGGTCCCAGAGAGAGAGGGCGGGGGTGAAAGGTCCCAGAGAGAGAAAGGGGGAAAGGACAGTGTATCTAACACACCCCGGTCCCAGAGAGAGAGGGGGGAAAGGACAGTGTATCTAACACACCCCGGTCCGAGAGAGAGAGGGGGGAAAGGACAGTGTCTCTAACACACCCCGGTCCCAGAGAGAGAGGGGGGGGGAAAGGACAGTGTATCTAACACACCCCGGTCCCAGAGAGAGGGGGGAAAGGACAGTGTATCTAACACACCCCGGTCCCAGAGAGAGGGGGAAAAGGACAGTGTATCTAATACTCCCCAGTCCCAGAGAGAGAGGGGGGAAAGGACAGTGTATCTAACACACCCCGGTCCCAGAGAGAGAGGGGGAAAGGACAGTGTATCTAACACACCCCGGTCCCAGAGAGAGAGGGGGAAAGGACAGTGTATCTAACACACCCCGGTCCCAGAGAGAGAGAGAGAGGGGGGAAAGGACAGTGTATCTAACACACCCCGGTCCCAGAGAGAGAGAGAGAGGGGGGGGGAAAGGACAGTGTATCTAACACACCCCGGTCCCACAGAGAGAGGGGAAAGGACAGTGTATCTAACACACCCCGGTCCCAGAGAGAGAGAGGGGAAAGGACAGTGTATCTAACACACCCCGGTCCCAGAGAGAGAGAGGGGGGAAAGGACAGTGTATCTAACACACCCCGGTCCCAGAGAGAGGAAGGGGGGGAAAGGACAGTGTATCTAACACACCCCGGTCCCAGAGAGAGAGAGGGGGGAAAAGGACAGTGTATCTAACACACCCCGGTCCCAGAGAGAGAGAGGGGGGGGAAAAGGACAGTGTATCTAACACACCCCGGTCCCAGAGAGAGAGAGGGGGGGAAAGGACAGTGTATCTAACACACCCCGGTCCCAGATAGAGGGGGGTAAAGGACAGTGTATCTATCACACCCCGGTCCCAGAGAGAGGGGGGTAAAGGACAGTGTATCTAACACACCCCGGTCCCAGAGAGAGAGGGGGAAAGGACAGTGTATCTAACACACCCCGGTCCCAGAGAGAGAGAGAGGGGGGGAAAGGACAGTGTATCTAACACACCCCGGTCCCAGAGAGAGAGGGGGGAAAGGACAGTGTATCTAACACACCCCGGTCCCAGATAGAGGGGGGTAAAGGACAGTGTATCTATCACACCCCGGTCCCAGAGAGAGGGGGGTAAAGGACAGTGTATCTATCACACCCTGGTCCCAGAGAGAGAGGGGGGGGGAAAAGGACAGTGTATCTAACACACCCCAGTCCCAGAGAGAGAGAGGGGGGAAAGGACAGTGTATCTAACACACCCTGGTCCCAGAGAGAGAGAGGGGGGGGAAAGGACAGTGTATCTAACACACCCCGGTCCCAGAGAGAGAAAGGGGGAAAGGACAGTGTATCTAACACACCCCGGTCCCAGAGAGAGAGGGGGGGAAAGGACAGTGTATCTAACACACCCCGGTCCCAGAGAGAGAGGGCGGGGGGGAAAGGACAGTGTATCTAACACACCCCGGTCCCAGAGAGAGAGAGGGGGAAAAGACAGTGTATCTAACACACCCCGGTCCCAGAGAGAGAGAGGGGTGAAAGGACAGTGTATCTAACACACCCCGGTCCCAGAGAGAGAGAGGGGGAAAGGACAGTGTATCTAACCCACCCCGGTCCCAGAGAGAGAGGGGGGGGGAAAGGACAGTGTATCTAACACACCCCGGTCCCAGAGAGAGAGAGAGGGGGGAAAGGACAGTGTATCTAACATACCCCGGTCCCAGAGAGAGAGAGGGGGGGAAAGGACAGTGTATCTAACACACCCCGGTCCCAGAGAGAGGGGGAAAAGGACAGTGTATCTAACACACCCCGGTCCCAGAGAGAGGAAGGGGGGGAAAGGACAGTGTATCTAACACACCCCGGTCCCAGAGAGAGAGGGCGGGGGAAAGGACAGTGTATCTAACACACCCCGGTCCCAGAGAGAGAGAGAGGGGGAAAGGACAGTGTATCTAACACACCCCGGTCCCAGAGAGAGAGGGGGGGGAAAAGGACAGTGTATCTAACACACCCCGGTCCCAGAGAGAGAGAGGGGGGAAAGGACAGTGTATCTAACACACCCCGGTCCCAGAGAGAGAGAGGGGGGAAAGGACAGTGTATCTGACACACCCCGGTCCCAGAGAGAGGGGGGGAAAGGACAGTGTATCTAACACACCCCGGTCCCAGAGAGAGGGGGGAAAGGACAGTGTATCTAACACACCCCGGTCCCAGAGAGAGGGGGGAAAGGACAGTGTATCTAACACACCCCGGTCCCAGAGAGAGGAAGGGGGGGAAAGGACAGTGTATCTAACCCACCCCGGTCCCTGAGAGAGAGGGGGGAAAGGACAGTGTATCTAACACACCCCGGTCCCAGAGAGAGAGGGGGGAAAGGACAGTGTATCTAACACACCCCTGTCCCAGAGAGAGAGGGGGGGAAAGGACAGTGTATCTAACACACCCTGGTCCCAGAGAGAGAGAGAGGGGGGAAAGGACAGTGTATCTAACACACCCCGGTCCCAGAGAGAGAGAGAGAGAGGGGGGAAAGGACAGTGTATCTAACACACCCCGGTCCCAGAGAGAGAGAGGAAAGGACAGTGTATCTAACACACCCCGGTCCCAGAGACAGAGAGAGAGGGGAAAGGACAGTGTATCTAACACACCCCGGTCCCAGAGAGAGGGGGGAAAGGACAGTGTATCTATCACACCCCGGTCCCAGAGAGAGGGGGGGGAAAGGACAGTGTATCTAACACACCCCGGTCCCAGAGAGAGAGGGGGGAAAGGACAGTGTATCTAACACACCCCAGTCCCAGAGAGAGGGGGGTAAAGGACAGTGTATCTAACACACCCCGGTCCCAGAGAGAGAGGGGGGAAAGGACGTTGTATCTAACACACCCCGGTCCCAGAGAGAGGGGGGAAAGGACAGTGTATCTATCACACCCCGGTCCCAGAGAGAGGGGGGGGAAAGGACAGTGTATCTAACACACCCCGGTCCCAGAGAGAGAGGGGGGAAAGGACAGTGTATCTAACACACCCCGGTCCCAGAGAGAGGGGGGTAAAGGACAGTGTATCTAACACACCCCGGTCCCAGAGAGAGAGGGGGGAAAGGACAGTGTATCTAACACACCCCGGTCCCAGAGAGAGGGGGGTAAAGGACAGTGTATCTAACACACCCCGGTCCCAGAGAGAGAGGGGGGAAAGGACAGTGTATCTATCACACCCCGGTCCCAGAGAGAGAGGGGGGAAAGGACAGTGTATCTATCACACCCTGGTCCCAGAGAGAGAGGGGGGGGGAAAGGACAGTGTATCTAACACACCCCAGTCCCAGAGAGAGAGAGGGGGGAAAGGACAGTGTATCTAACACACCCCGATCCCAGAGAGAGAGGGGGGAAAGGACAGTGTATCTAACACACCCCGGTCCCAGAGAGAGAGGGCGGGGGGGAAAGGACAGTGTATCTAACACACCCCGGTCCCAGAGAGAGAGGGCGGGGGTGAAAGGTCCCAGAGAGAGAAAGGGGGAAAGGACAGTGTATCTAACACACCCCGGTCCCAGAGAGAGAGGGGGGAAAGGACAGTGTATCTAACACACCCCGGTCCGAGAGAGAGAGGGGGGAAAGGACAGTGTATCTAACACACCCCGGTCCCAGAGAGAGAGGGGGGGGGAAAGGACAATGTATCTAACACACCTCGGTCCCAGAGAGAGGGGGGAAAGGACAGTGTATCTAACACACCCCGGTCCCAGAGAGAGGGGGAAAAGGACAGTGTATCTAATACTCCCCAGTCCCAGAGAGAGAGGGGGGAAAGGACAGTGTATCTAACACACCCCGGTCCCAGAGAGAGAGGGGGAAAGGACAGTGTATCTAACACACCCCGGTCCCAGAGAGAGAGGGGGAAAGGACAGTGTATCTAACACACCCCGGTCCCAGAGAGAGAGAGAGGGGGGGGAAAGGACAGTGTATCTAACACACCCCGGTCCCAGAGAGAGAGAGAGAGGGGGGGGGAAAGGACAGTGTATCTAACACACCCCGGTCCCACAGAGAGAGGGGAAAGGACAGTGTATCTAACACACCCCGGTCCCAGAGAGAGAGAGGGGAAAGGACAGTGTATCTAACACACCCCGGTCCCAGAGAGAGAGGGGGGAAAGGACAGTGTATCTAACACACCCCGGTCCCAGAGAGAGGAAGGGGGGGAAAGGACAGTGTATCTAACACACCCCGGTCCCAGAGAGAGAGAGGGGGGGAAAGGACAGTGTATCTAACACACCCCGGTCCCAGATAGAGGGGGGTAAAGGACAGTGTATCTATCACACCCCGGTCCCAGAGAGAGGGGGGTAAAGGACAGTGTATCTATCACACCCTGGTCCCAGAGAGAGAGGGGGGGGAAAAGGACAGTGTATCTAACACACCCCGGTCCCAGAGAGAGAGAGGGGGGGAAAGGACAGTGTATCTAACACACCCCGGTCCCAGAGAGTGAGGGGGGGGAAAAGGACAGTGTATCTAACACACCCCGGTCCCAGAGAGAGAGAGGGGGGGAAAGGACAGTGTATCTAACACACCCCGGTCCCAGATAGAGGGGGGTAAAGGACAGTGTATCTATCACACCCCGGTCCCAGAGAGAGGGGGGAAAGGACAGTGTATCTAACACACCCCGGTCCCAGAGAGAGAGGGGGGGAAAGGACAGTGTATCTAACACACCCCGGTCCCAGAGAGAGGGGGGGGAAAGGACAGTGTATCTAACACACCCCGGTCCCAGAGAGAGAGAGAGGGGGGGAAAGGACAGTGTATCTAACACACCCCGGTCCCAGAGAGAGAGGGGGGAAAGGACAGTGTATCTAACACACCCCGGTCCCAGATAGAGGGGGGTAAAGGACAGTGTATCTATCACACCCCGGTCCCAGAGAGAGGGGGGTAAAGGACAGTGTATCTATCACACCCTGGTCCCAGAGAGAGAGGGGGGGGGAAAAGGACAGTGTATCTAACACACCCCAGTCCCAGAGAGAGAGAGGGGGGAAAGGACAGTGTATCTAACACACCCCGGTCCCAGAGAGAGAGGGGGGAAAGGACAGTGTATCTAACACACCCCGGTCCCAGAGAGAGAGGGGAAAGGACAGTGTATCTAACACACCCCGGTCCCAGAGAGAGAGGGGGAAAGGACAGTGTATCTAACACACCCCGGTCCCAGAGAGAGAGGGGGGGAAAGGACAGTGTATCTAACACACCCCGGTCCCAGAGAGAGAGGGCGGGGGGGAAAGGACAGTGTATCTAACACACCCCGGTCCCAGAGAGAGAGAGGGGGAAAAGACAGTGTATCTAACACACCCCGGTCCCAGAGAGAGAGAGGGGGGAAAGGACAGTGTATCTAACACACCCCGGTCCCAGAGAGAGAGAGGGGGGAAAGGACAGTGTATCTAACACACCCCGGTCCCAGAGAGAGAGGGGGTGAAAGGACAGTGTATCTAACACACCCCGGTCCCAGAGAGAGAGAGAGGGGGGAAAGGACAGTGTATCTAACATACCCCGGTCCCAGAGAGAGAGAGGGGGGGAAAGGACAGTGTATCTAACACACCCCGGTCCCAGAGAGAGGGGGAAAAGGACAGTGTATCTAACACACCCCGGTCCCAGAGAGAGGAAGGGGGGGAAAGGACAGTGTATCTAACACACCCCGATCCCAGAGAGAGACAGAGGGGGAAAGGACAGTGTATCTAACACACCCCGGTCCCAGAGAGAGAGGGGGGGGGGAAAGGACAATGTATCTAACACACCCCGGTCCCAGAGAGAGAGAGGGGAAAGGACAGTGTATCTAACACACCCCGGTCCCAGAGAGAGAGAGGGGGGAAAGGACAGTGTATCTAATACACCCCGGTCCCAGAGAGAGAGAGGGGAAAGGACAGTGTATCTAACACACCCCGGTCCCAGAGAGAGAGAGGGGGGAAAGGACAGTGTATCTAACACACCCCGGTCCCAGAGAGAGAGAGGGGAAAGGACAGTGTATCTAACACACCCCGGTCCCAGAGAGAGAGAGAGCGGGGGAAAGGACAGTGTATCTGACACACCCCGGTCCCAGAGAGAGGGGGGGAAAGGACAGTGTATCTAACACACCCCGGTCCCAGAGAGAGGGGGGAAAGGACAGTGTATCTAACACACCCCGGTCCCAGAGAGAGGAAGGGGGGGAAAGGACAGTGTATCTAACACACCCCGGTCCCAGAGAGAGAGAGGGGGGAAAGGACAGTGTATCTAACACACCCCGGTCCCAGAGAGAGAGAGGGGAAAGGACAGTGTATCTAACACACCCCGGTCCCAGAGAGAGAGGGGGGGGAAAGGACAGTGTATCTAACACACCCCGGTCCCAGAGAGAGAGGGGGGAAAGGACAGTGTATCTAACACACCCCGGTCCCAGAGAGAGAGGGGGGAAAGGACAGTGTATCTAACACACCCCGGTCCCAGAGAGAGAGGGGTGGAAAGGACAGTGTATCTAACACACCCCGGTCCCAGAGAGAGAGAGGGGGGAAAGGACAGTGTATCTAACACACCCCGGTCCCAGAGAGAGAGAGAGGGGGGGAAAGGACAGTGTATCTAACACACCCCGGTCCCAGAGAGAGAGGGGAAAGGACAGTGTATCTAACACACTCCGGTCCCAGAGAGAGAGAGGGGAAAGGACAGTGTATCTAACACACCCCGGTCCCAGAGAGAGAGGGGGGAAAGGACAGTGTATCTAATACACCCCGGTCCCAGAGAGAGAGGGGGGGGAAAGGACAGTGTATCTAACACACCCCGGTCCCAGAGAGAGAGAGGGGGGAAAGGACAGTGTATCTAACACACCCCGGTCCCAGAGAGAGATAGAGGGGGGAAAGGACAGTGTATCTAACACACCCCGGTCCCAGAGAGAGAGAGGGGGGAAAGGACAGTGTATCTAACACACCCCGGTCCCAGAGAGAGATAGAGGGGGGAAAGGACAGTGTATCTAACACACCCCGGGCCCAAAGAGAGAGGGGGGGGAAAGGACAGTGTATCTAACACACCCCGGTCCCAGAGAGAGGGGGGAAAGGACAGTGTATCTAATACACCCCGGTCCCAGAGAGAGAGAGGGGAAAGGACAGTGTATCTAACACACCCCGGTCCCAGAGAGAGGGGGGGGAAAGGACAGTGTATCTAACACACCCCGGTCCCAGAGAGAGGGGGGGGAAAGGACAGTGTATCTAACACACCCCGGTCCCAGAGAGAGGGGGGTGGAAAGGACAGTGTATCTAACACACCCCGGTCCCAGAGAGAGAGAGAGGGGGAAAGGACAGTGTATCTAACACACCCCGGTCCCAGAGAGAGAGAGAGGGGGGAAAGGACAGTGTATCTAACACACCCCGGTCCCAGAGAGAGAGAGGGGGGGAAAGGACAGTGTATCTAACACACCCCGGTCCCAGAGAGAGAGGGGGGGGAAAAGGACAGTGTATCTAACACACCCCGGTCACAGAGAGAGAGAGGGGGGGGAAAAAGGACAGTGTATCTAACACACCCCGGTCCCAGAGAGAGAGAGGGGGGGAAAGGACAGTGTTTCTAACACACCCCGGTCCCAGATAGAGGGGGGTAAAGGACAGTGTATCTATCACACCCCGGTCCCAGAGAGAGGGGGGTAAAGGACAGTGTATCTAACACACCCCGGTCCCAGAGAGAGAGGGGGAAAGGACAGTGTATCTAACACACCCCGGTCCCAGAGAGAGAGAGAGGGGGGGAAAGGACAGTGTATCTAACACACCCCGGTCCCAGAGAGAGGGGGGTAAAGGACAGTGTATCTATCACACCCTGGTCCCAGAGAGAGAGGGGGGGGAAAAGGACAGTGTATCTAACACACCCCAGTCCCAGAGAGAGGGAGGGGGGAAAGGACAGTGTATCTAACACACCCCGGTCCCAGAGAGAGAGGGGGGAAAGGACAGTGTATCTAACACACCCCGGTCCCAGAGAGAGAGGGCGGGGGGGAAAGGACAGTGTATCTAACACACCCCGGTCCCAGAGAGAGGGGGAAAAGGACAGTGTATCTAATACTCCCCAGTCCCAGAGAGAGAGGGGGGAAAGGACAGTGTATCTAACACACCCCGGTCCCAGAGAGAGAGGGGGAAAGGACAGTGTATCTAACACACCCCGGTCCCAGAGAGAGAGGGGGAAAGGACAGTGTATCTAACACACCCCGGTCCCAGAGAGAGAGAGAGAGGGGGGAAAGGACAGTGTATCTAACACACCCCGGTCCCAGAGAGAGAGAGAGAGGGGGGGGGAAAGGACAGTGTATCTAACACACCCCGGTCCCACAGAGAGAGGGGAAAGGACAGTGTATCTAACACACCCCGGTCCCAGAGAGAGAGAGGGGAAAGGACAGTGTATCTAACACACCCCGGTCCCAGAGAGAGAGGGGGGAAAGGACAGTGTATCTAACACACCCCGGTCCCAGAGAGAGGAAGGGGGGGAAAGGACAGTGTATCTAACACACCCCGGTCCCAGAGAGAGAGAGGGGGGGAAAGGACAGTGTATCTAACACACCCCGGTCCCAGATAGAGGGGGGTAAAGGACAGTGTATCTATCACACCCCGGTCCCAGAGAGAGGGGGGTAAAGGACAGTGTATCTATCACACCCTGGTCCCAGAGAGAGAGGGGGGGGAAAGGACAGTGTATCTAACACACCCCGGTCCCAGAGAGAGAGAGGGGGGGAAAGGACAGTGTATCTAACACACCCCGGTCCCAGAGAGAGAGGGGGGGGAAAAGGACAGTGTATCTAACACACCCCGGTCCCAGAGAGAGAGAGGGGGGGGAAAAGGACAGTGTATCTAACACACCCCGGTCCCAGAGAGAGAGAGGGGGGGAAAGGACAGTGTATCTAACACACCCCGGTCCCAGATAGAGGGGGGTAAAGGACAGTGTATCTATCACACCCCGGTCCCAGAGAGAGGGGGGTAAAGGACAGTGTATCTAACACACCCCGGTCCCAGAGAGAGAGGGGGAAAGGACAGTGTATCTAACACACCCCGGTCCCAGAGAGAGAGAGAGGGGGGGAAAGGACAGTGTATCTAACACACCCCGGTCCCAGAGAGAGAGGGGGGAAAGGACAGTGTATCTAACACACCCCGGTCCCAGATAGAGGGGGGTAAAGGACAGTGTATCTATCACACCCCGGTCCCAGAGAGAGGGGGGTAAAGGACAGTGTATCTATCACACCCTGGTCCCAGAGAGAGAGGGGGGGGGAAAAGGACAGTGTATCTAACACACCCCAGTCCCAGAGAGAGAGAGGGGGGAAAGGACAGTGTATCTAACACACCCCGGTCCCAGAGAGAGAGGGGGGAAAGGACAGTGTATCTAACACACCCCGGTCCCAGAGAGAGAGGGGAAAGGACAGTGTATCTAACACACCCCGGTCCCAGAGAGAGAGGGGGAAAGGACAGTGTATCTAACACACCCCGGTCCCAGAGAGAGAGGGGGGAAAGGACAGTGTATCGAACACACCCCGGTCCCAGAGAGAGAGAGGGGGAAAAGACAGTGTATCTAACACACCCCGGTCCCAGAGAGAGAGGGGGGGGAAAGGACAGTGTATCTAACACACCCTGGTCCCAGAGAGAGAGAGGGGGGGGAAAGGACAGTGTATCTAACACACCCCGGTCCCAGAGAGAGAAAGGGGGAAAGGACAGTGTATCTAACACACCCCGGTCCCAGAGAGAGAGGGGGGGAAAGGACAGTGTATCTAACACACCCCGGTCCCAGAGAGAGAGGGCGGGGGGGAAAGGACAGTGTATCTAACACACCCCGGTCCCAGAGAGAGAGAGGGGGAAAAGACAGTGTATCTAACACACCCCGGTCCCAGAGAGAGAGAGGGGGGAAAGGACAGTGTATCTAACACACCCCGGTCCCAGAGAGAGAGAGGGGGGAAAGGACAGTGTATCTAACACACCCCGGTCCCAGAGAGAGAGAGAGGGGGGAAAGGACAGTGTATCTAACATACCCCGGTCCCAGAGAGAGAGAGGGGGGGAAAGGACAGTGTATCTAACACACCCCGGTCCCAGAGAGAGGGGGAAAAGGACAGTGTATCTAACACACCCCGGTCCCAGAGAGAGGAAGGGGGGGAAAGGACAGTGTATCTAACACACCCCGATCCCAGAGAGAGAGAGAGGGGGAAAGGACAGTGTATCTAACACACCCCGGTCCCAGAGAGAGAGAGAGGGGGGAAAGGACAGTGTATCTAACACACCCCGGTCCCAGAGAGAGAGAGGGGGGGGAAAGGACAGTGTATCTAACACACCCCGGTCCCAGAGAGAGAGGTGGGGGAAAGGACAGTGTATCTAACACACCCCGGTCCCAGAGAGAGAGGGGGGGGAAAAGGACAGTGTATCTAACACACCCCGGTCCCAGAGAGAGAGAGGGGGGAAAGGACAGTGTATCTAACACACCCCGGTCCCAGAGAGAGAGAGGGGGGAAAGGACAGTGTATCTAACACACCCCGGTCCCAGAGAGAGAGAGGGGAAAGGACAGTGTATCTAACACACCCCGGTCCCAGAGAGAGAGAGAGCGGGGGAAAGGACAGTGTATCTGACACACCCCGGTCCCAGTGAGAGGGGGGGAAAGGACAGTGTATCTAACACACCCCGGTCCCAGAGAGAGAGAGGGGAAAGGACAGTGTATCTAACACACCCCGGTCCCAGAGAGAGAGAGGGGGGAAAGGACAGTGTATCTAATACACCCCGGTCCCAGAGAGAGAGAGGGGAAAGGACAGTGTATCTAACACACCCCGGTCCCAGAGAGAGAGAGGGGGGAAAGGACAGTGTATCTAACACACCCCGGTCCCAGAGAGAGAGAGGGGAAAGGACAGTGTATCTAACACACCCCGGTCCCAGAGAGAGAGAGAGCGGGGGAAAGGACAGTGTATCTGACACACCCCGGTCCCAGAGAGAGGGGGGGAAAGGACAGTGTATCTAACACACCCCGGTCCCAGAGAGAGGGGGGAAAGGACAGTGTATCTAACACACCCCGGTCCCAGAGAGAGGAAGGGGGGGAAAGGACAGTGTATCTAACACACCCCGGTCCCAGAGAGAGAGAGGGGAAAGGACAGTGTATCTAACACACCCCGGTCCCAGAGAGAGAGGGGGGAAAGGACAGTGTATCTAACACACCCCGGTCCCAGAGAGAGAGAGGGGAAAGGACAGTGTATCTAACACACCCCGGTCCCAGAGAGAGAGGGGGGGGAAAAGGACAGTGTATCTAACACACCCCGGTCCCAGAGAGAGAGGGGGGAAAGGACAGTGTATCTAACACACCCCGGTCCCAGAGAGAGAGGGGGGGAAAGGACAGTGTATCTAACACACCCCGGTCCCAGAGAGAGAGAGGGGGGAAAGGACAGTGTATCTAACACACCCCGGTCCCAGAGAGAGAGAGAGGGGGGGAAAGGACAGTGTATCTAACACACCCCGGTCCCAGAGAGAGAGGGGAAAGGACAGTGTATCTAACACACTCCGGTCCCAGAGAGAGAGAGGGGAAAGGACAGTGTATCTAACACACCCCGGTCCCAGAGAGAGAGGGGGGAAAGGACAGTGTATCTAATACACCCCGGTCCCAGAGAGAGAGGGGGGGGAAAGGACAGTGTATCTAACACACCCCGGTCCCAGAGAGAGAGAGGGGGAAAGGACAGTGTATCTAACACACCCCGGTCCCAGAGAGAGAGAGGGGGGAAAGGACAGTGTATCTAACACACCCCGGTCCCAGAGAGAGATAGAGGGGGGAAAGGACAGTGTATCTAACACACCCCGGGCCCAAAGAGAGAGGGGGGGGAAAGGACAGTGTATCTAACACACCCCGGTCCCAGAGAGAGGGGGGAAAGGACAGTGTATCTAATACACCCCGGTCCCAGAGAGAGAGAGGGGAAAGGACAGTGTATCTAACACACCCCGGTCCCAGAGAGAGAGAGAGGGGGGGAAAGGACAGTGTATCTAACACACCCCGGTCCCAGAGAGAGGGGGGTAAAGGACAGTGTATCTATCACACCCTGGTCCCAGAGAGAGAGGGGGGGGAAAAGGACAGTGTATCTAACACACCCCAGTCCCAGAGAGAGGGAGGGGGGAAAGGACAGTGTATCTAACACACCCCGGTCCCAGAGAGAGAGGGGGGAAAGGACAGTGTATCTAACACACCCCGGTCCCAGAGAGAGAGGGCGGGGGGGAAAGGACAGTGTATCTAACACACCCCGGTCCCAGAGAGAGGGGGAAAAGGACAGTGTATCTAATACTCCCCAGTCCCAGAGAGAGAGGGGGGAAAGGACAGTGTATCTAACACACCCCGGTCCCAGAGAGAGAGGGGGAAAGGACAGTGTATCTAACACACCCCGGTCCCAGAGAGAGAGGGGGGAAAGGACAGTGTATCTAACACACCCCGGTCCCAGAGAGAGAGAGAGAGGGGGGAAAGGACAGTGTATCTAACACACCCCGGTCCCAGAGAGAGAGAGAGAGGGGGGGGGAAAGGACAGTGTATCTAACACACCCCGGTCCCACAGAGAGAGGGGAAAGGACAGTGTATCTAACACACCCCGGTCCCAGAGAGAGAGAGGGGAAAGGACAGTGTATCTAACACACCCCGGTCCCAGAGAGAGAGGGGGGAAAGGACAGTGTATCTAACACACCCCGGTCCCAGAGAGAGGAAGGGGGGGAAAGGACAGTGTATCTAACACACCCCGGTCCCAGAGAGAGAGAGGGGGGGAAAGGACAGTGTATCTAACACACCCCGGTCCCAGATAGAGGGGGGTAAAGGACAGTGTATCTATCACACCCCGGTCCCAGAGAGAGGGGGGTAAAGGACAGTGTATCTATCACACCCTGGTCCCAGAGAGAGAGGGGGGGGAAAAGGACAGTGTATCTAACACACCCCGGTCCCAGAGAGAGAGAGGGGGGGAAAGGACAGTGTATCTAACACACCCCGGTCCCAGAGAGAGAGGGGGGGGAAAAGGACAGTGTATCTAACACACCCCGGTCCCAGAGAGAGAGAGGGGGGGGAAAAGGACAGTGTATCTAACACACCCCGGTCCCAGAGAGAGAGAGGGGGGGAAAGGACAGTGTATCTAACACACCCCGGTCCCAGATAGAGGGGGGTAAAGGACAGTGTATCTATCACACCCCGGTCCCAGAGAGAGGGGGGTAAAGGACAGTGTATCTAACACACCCCGGTCCCAGAGAGAGAGGGGGAAAGGACAGTGTATCTAACACACCCCGGTCCCAGAGAGAGAGAGAGGGGGGGAAAGGACAGTGTATCTAACACACCCCGGTCCCAGAGAGAGAGGGGGGAAAGGACAGTGTATCTAACACACCCCGGTCCCAGATAGAGGGGGGTAAAGGACAGTGTATCTATCACACCCCGGTCCCAGAGAGAGGGGGGTAAAGGACAGTGTATCTATCACACCCTGGTCCCAGAGAGAGAGGGGGGGGGAAAAGGACAGTGTATCTAACACACCCCAGTCCCAGAGAGAGAGAGGGGGGAAAGGACAGTGTATCTAACACACCCCGGTCCCAGAGAGAGAGGGGGGAAAGGACAGTGTATCTAACACACCCCGGTCCCAGAGAGAGAGGGGAAAGGACAGTGTATCTAACACACCCCGGTCCCCGAGAGAGAGAGGGGGGAAAGGACAGTGTATCTAACACACCCCGGTCCCAGAGAGAGAGAGGGGGGAAAGGACAGTGTATCTAACACACCCCGGTCCCAGAGAGAGAGGGGGAAAGGACAGTGTATCTAACACACCCCGGTCCCAGAGAGAGAGGGGGGAAAGGACAGTGTATCGAACACACCCGGGTCCCAGAGAGAGAGAGGGGGAAAAGACAGTGTATCGAACACACCCCGGTCCCAGAGAGAGAGGGGGGGGAAAGGACAGTGTATCTAACACACCCTGGTCCCAGAGAGAGAGAGGGGGGGGAAAGGACAGTGTATCTAACACACCCCGGTCCCAGAGAGAGAAAGGGGGAAAGGACAGTGTATCTAACACACCCCGGTCCCAGAGAGAGAGGGGGGGAAAGGACAGTGTATCTAACACACCCCGGTCCCAGAGAGAGAGGGCGGGGGGGGAAAGGACAGTGTATCTAACACACCCCGGTCCCAGAGAGAGAGAGGAAAGGACAGTGTATCTAACACACCCCGGTCCCAGAGAGAGAGAGGGGGGAAAGGACAGTGTATCTAACACACCCCGGTCCCAGAGAGAGAGAGGGGGGAAAGGACAGTGTATCTAACACACCCCGGTCCCAGAGAGAGAGGGGGTGAAAGGACAGTGTATCTAACACACCCCGGTCCCAGAGAGAGAGAGAGGGGGGAAAGGACAGTGTATCTAACATACCCCGGTCCCAGAGAGAGAGAGGGGGGGAAAGGACAGTGTATCTAACACACCCCGGTCCCAGAGAGAGGGGGAAAAGGACAGTGTATCTAACACACCCCGGTCCCAGAGAGAGGAAGGGGGGGAAAGGACAGTGTATCTAACACACCCCGATCCCAGAGAGAGAGAGAGGGGGAAAGGACAGTGTATCTAACACACCCCGGTCCCAGAGAGAGAGAGGGGGGGGAAAGGACAGTGTATCTAACACACCCCGGTCCCAGAGAGAGAGGTGGGGGAAAGGACAGTGTATCTAACACACCCCGGTCCCAGAGAGAGAGGGGGGGGAAAAGGACAGTGTATCTAACACACCCCGGTCCCAGAGAGAGAGAGGGGGGAAAGGACAGTGTATCTAACACACCCCGGTCCCAGAGAGAGAGAGGGGGGAAAGGACAGTGTATCTAACACACCCCGGTCCCAGAGAGAGAGAGGGGAAAGGACAGTGTATCTAACACACCCCGGTCCCAGAGAGAGAGAGAGCGGGGGAAAGGACAGTGTATCTGACACACCCCGGTCCCAGTGAGAGGGGGGGGAAAGGACAGTGTATCTAACACACCCCGGTCCCAGAGAGAGAGAGGGGAAAGGACAATGTATCTAACACACCCCGGTCCCAGAGAGAGAGAGGGGGGAAAGGACAGTGTATCTAATACACCCCGGTCCCAGAGAGAGAGAGGGGAAAGGACAGTGTATCTAACACACCCCGGTCCCAGAGAGAGAGAGGGGGGAAAGGACAGTGTATCTAACACACCCCGGTCCCAGAGAGAGAGAGGGGAAAGGACAGTGTATCTAACACACCCCGGTCCCAGAGAGAGAGAGAGCGGGGGAAAGGACAGTGTATCTGACACACCCCGGTCCCAGAGAGAGGGGGGGAAAGGACAGTGTATCTAACACACCCCGGTCCCAGAGAGAGGGGGGAAAGGACAGTGTATCTAACACACCCCGGTCCCAGAGAGAGGAAGGGGGGGAAAGGACAGTGTATCTAACACACCCCGGTCCCAGAGAGAGAGGGGGGAAAGGACAGTGTATCTAACACACCCCGGTCCCAGAGAGAGAGAGGGGAAAGGACAGTGTATCCAACACACCCCGGTCCCAGAGAGAGAGGGGGGGGAAAGGACAGTGTATCTAACACACCCCGGTCCCAGAGAGAGAGGGGGGAAAGGACAGTGTATCTAACACACCCCGGTCCCAGAGAGAGAGAGGGGAAAGGACAGTGTATCCAACACACCCCGGTCCCAGAGAGAGAGGGGGGAAAGGACAGTGTATCTAACACACCCCGGTCCCAGAGAGAGAGGGGGGGGAAAGGACAGTGTATCTAACACACCCCGGTCCCAGAGAGAGAGGGGGGAAAGGACAGTGTATCTAACACACCCCGGTCCCAGAGAGAGAGGGGGGGAAAGGACAGTGTATCTAACACACCCCGGTCCCAGAGAGAGAGAGGGGGGAAAGGACAGTGTATCTAACACACCCCGGTCCCAGAGAGAGAGAGAGGGGGGGAAAGGACAGTGTATCTAACACACCCCGGTCCCAGAGAGAGAGGGGAAAGGACAGTGTATCTAACACACTCCGGTCCCAGAGAGAGAGAGGGGAAAGGACAGTGTATCTAACACACCCCGGTCCCAGAGAGAGAGGGGGGAAAGGACAGTGTATCTAATACACCCCGGTCCCAGAGAGAGAGGGGGGGGAAAGGACAGTGTATCTAACACACCCCGGTCCCAGAGAGAGAGAGGGGGAAAGGACAGTGTATCTAACACACCCCGGTCCCAGAGAGAGAGAGGGGGGAAAGGACAGTGTATCTAACACACCCCGGTCCCAGAGAGAGATAGAGGGGGGAAAGGACAGTGTATCTAACACACCCCGGGCCCAAAGAGAGAGGGGGGGGAAAGGACAGTGTATCTAACACACCCCGGTCCCAGAGAGAGGGGGGAAAGGACAGTGTATCTAATACACCCCGGTCCCAGAGAGAGAGAGGGGAAAGGACAGTGTATCTAACACACCCCGGTCCCAGAGAGAGAGAGAGGGGGAAAGGACAGTGTATCTAACACACCGGGGTCCCAGAGAGAGAGAGAGGGGGGAAAGGACAGTGTATCTAACACACCCCGGTCCCAGAGAGAGAGAGGGGGGGAAAGGACAGTGTATCTAACACACCCCGGTCCCAGAGAGAGAGGGGGGGGAAAAAGGACAGTGTATCTAACACACCCCGGTCCCAGAGAGAGAGAGGGGGGGAAAGGACAGTGTATCTAACACACCCCGGTCCCAGAGAGAGAGGGGGAAAGGACAGTGTATCTAACACACCCCGGTCCCAGAGAGAGAGAGAGGGGGGGAAAGGACAGTGTATCTAACACACCCCGGTCCCAGAGAGAGGGGGGTAAAGGACAGTGTATCTATCACACCCTGGTCCCAGAGAGAGAGGGGGGGGAAAAGGACAGTGTATCTAACACACCCCAGTCCCAGAGAGAGAGAGGGGGGAAAGGACAGTGTATCTAACACACCCCGGTCCCAGAGAGAGAGGGGGGAAAGGACAGTGTATCTAACACACCCCGGTCCCAGAGAGAGAGGGCGGGGGGGAAAGGACAGTGTATCTAACACACCCCGGTCCCAGAGAGAGAGAGGGGTGAAAGGACAGTGTATCTAACACACCCCGGTCCCAGAGAGAGAGGGGGGGGAAAAGACAGTGTATCTAATACACCCCGGTCCCAGAGAGAGAGGGAGGGGAAAAGACAGTGTATCTAACACACCCCGGTCCCAGAGAGAGAGGGGGGAAAGGACAGTGTATCTAACACACCCCGGTCCCAGAGAGAGAGGGGGGGGAAAAGACAGTGTATCTAACACACCCCGGTCCCAGAGAGAGAGAGGGGGGAAAGGACAGTGTATCTAACACACCCCGGTCCCAGAGAGAGAGAGGGGAAAGGACAGTGTATCTAACACACCCCGGTCCCAGAGAGAGAGAGAGCGGGGGAAAGGACAGTGTATCTGACACACCCCGGTCCCAGAGAGAGGGGGGGAAAGGACAGTGTATCTAACACACCCCGGTCCCAGAGAGAGGGGGGAAAGGACAGTGTATCTAACACACCCCGGTCCCAGAGAGAGGAAGGGGGGGAAAGGACAGTGTATCTAACACACCCCGGTCCCAGAGAGAGAGAGGGGAAAGGACAGTGTATCTAACACACCCCGGTCCCAGAGAGAGAGGGGGGAAAGGACAGTGTATCTAACACACCCCGGTCCCAGAGAGAGAGAGGGGAAAGGACAGTGTATCCAACACACCCCGGTCCCAGAGAGAGAGGGGGGAAAGGACAGTGTATCTAACACACCCCGGTCCCAGAGAGAGAGAGGGGGGAAAGGACAGTGTATCTAACACACCCCGGTCCCAGAGAGAGAGAGAGGGGAAAGGACAGTGTATCTAACACACCCCGGTCCCAGAAAGAGAGAGGGGGGAAAGGACAGTGTATCTAACACACCCCGGTCCCAGAGAGGGGGGGGAAAGGACAGTGTATCTAACACACCCCGGTCCCAGAGAGAGAGGGGGGGGAAAGGACAGTGTATCTAACACACCCCGGTCCCAGAGAGAGAGGGGGGAAAGGACAGTGTATCTAACACACCCCGGTCCCAGAGAGAGAGGGGGGGAAAGGACAGTGTATCTAACACACCCCGGTCCCAGAGAGAGAGAGGGGGGAAAGGACAGTGTATCTAACACACCCCGGTCCCAGAGAGAGAGAGAGGGGGGGAAAGGACAGTGTATCTAACACACCCCGGTCCCAGAGAGAGAGGGGAAAGGACAGTGTATCTAACACACTCCGGTCCCAGAGAGAGAGAGGGGAAAGGACAGTGTATCTAACACACCCCGGTCCCAGAGAGAGAGGGGGGAAAGGACAGTGTATCTAATACACCCCGGTCCCAGAGAGAGAGGGGGGAAAGGACAGTGTATCTAACACACCCCGGTCCCAGAGAGAGAGGGGGGAAAGGACAGTGTATCTAACACACCCCGGTCCCAGAGAGAGAGGGCGGGGGGGAAAGGACAGTGTATCTAACACACCCCGGTCCCAGAGAGAGAGAGGGGTGAAAGGACAGTGTATCTAACACACCCCGGTCCCAGAGAGAGAGGGGGGGGAAAAGACAGTGTATCTAATACACCCCGGTCCCAGAGAGAGAGAGGGGAAAGGACAGTGTATCTAACACACCCCGGTCCCAGAGAGAGAGAGGGGGGAAAGGACAGTGTATCTAACACACCCCGGTCCCAGAGAGAGAGAGGGGAAAGGACAGTGTATCTAACACACCCCGGTCCCAGAGAGAGAGAGAGCGGGGGAAAGGACAGTGTATCTGACACACCCCGGTCCCAGAGAGAGGGGGGGAAAGGACAGTGTATCTAACACACCCCGGTCCCAGAGAGAGGGGGGAAAGGACAGTGTATCTAACACACCCCGGTCCCAGAGAGAGGAAGGGGGGGAAAGGACAGTGTATCTAACACACCCCGGTCCCAGAGAGAGAGAGGGGAAAGGACAGTGTATCTAACACACCCCGGTCCCAGAGAGAGAGGGGGGAAAGGACAGTGTATCTAACACACCCCGGTCCCAGAGAGAGAGAGGGGAAAGGACAGTGTATCCAACACACCCCGGTCCCAGAGAGAGAGGGGGGAAAGGACAGTGTATCTAACACACCCCGGTCCCAGAGAGAGAGGGGGGGGAAAGGACAGTGTATCTAACACACCCCGGTCCCAGAGAGAGAGGGGGGAAAGGACAGTGTATCTAACACACCCCGGTCCCAGAGAGAGAGGGGGGGAAAGGACAGTGTATCTAACACACCCCGGTCCCAGAGAGAGAGAGGGGGGAAAGGACAGTGTATCTAACACACCCCGGTCCCAGAGAGAGAGAGAGGGGGGGAAAGGACAGTGTATCTAACACACCCCGGTCCCAGAGAGAGAGGGGAAAGGACAGTGTATCTAACACACTCCGGTCCCAGAGAGAGAGAGGGGAAAGGACAGTGTATCTAACACACCCCGGTCCCAGAGAGAGAGGGGGGAAAGGACAGTGTATCTAATACACCCCGGTCCCAGAGAGAGAGGGGGGGGAAAGGACAGTGTATCTAACACACCCCGGTCCCAGAGAGAGAGAGGGGGAAAGGACAGTGTATCTAACACACCCCGGTCCCAGAGAGAGAGAGGGGGGAAAGGACAGTGTATCTATAACACCCCGGTCCCAGAGAGAGATAGAGGGGGGAAAGGACAGTGTATCTAACACACCCCGGGCCCAAAGAGAGAGAGGGGGGAAAGGACAGTGTATCTAACACACCCCGGTCCCAGAGAGAGGGGGGAAAGGACAGTGTATCTAATACACCCCGGTCCCAGAGAGAGAGAGGGGAAAGGACAGTGTATCTAACACACCCCGGTCCCAGAGAGAGGGGGGGGAAAGGACAGTGTATCTAACACACCCCGGTCCCAGAGAGAGGGGGGGGAAAGGACAGTGTATCTAACACACCCCGGTCCCAGAGAGAGGGGGGTGGAAAGGACAGTGTATCTAACACACCCCGGTCCCAGAGAGAGAGAGAGGGGGAAAGGACAGTGTATCTAACACACCCCGGTCCCAGAGAGAGAGAGAGGGGGGAAAGGACAGTGTATCTAACACACCCCGGTCCCAGAGAGAGAGAGGGGGGGAAAGGACAGTGTATCTAACACACCCCGGTCCCAGAGAGAGAGGGGGGGGAAAAGGACAGTGTATCTAACACACCCCGGTCACAGAGAGAGAGAGAGGGGGGGGAAAAAGGACAGTGTATCTAACACACCCCGGTCCCAGAGAGAGAGAGGGGGGGAAAGGACAGTGTATCTAACACACCCCGGTCCCAGATAGAGGGGGGTAAAGGACAGTGTATCTATCACACCCCGGTCCCAGAGAGAGGGGGGTAAAGGACAGTGTATCTAACACACCCCGGTCCCAGAGAGAGAGGGGGAAAGGACAGTGTATCTAACACACCCCGGTCCCAGAGAGAGAGAGAGGGGGGGAAAGGACAGTGTATCTAACACACCCCGGTCCCAGAGAGAGGGGGGTAAAGGACAGTGTATCTATCACACCCTGGTCCCAGAGAGAGAGGGGGGGGAAAAGGACAGTGTATCTAACACACCCCAGTCCCAGAGAGAGGGAGGGGGGAAAGGACAGTGTATCTAACACACCCCGGTCCCAGAGAGAGAGGGGGGAAAGGACAGTGTATCTAACACACCCCGGTCCCAGAGAGAGAGGGCGGGGGGGAAAGGACAGTGTATCTAACACACCCCGGTCCCAGAGAGAGGGGGAAAAGGACAGTGTATCTAATACTCCCAAGTCCCAGAGAGAGAGGGGGGAAAGGACAGTGTATCTAACACACCCCGGTCCCAGAGAGAGAGGGGGAAAGGACAGTGTATCTAACACACCCCGGTCCCAGAGAGAGAGGGGGAAAGGACAGTGTATCTAACACACCCCGGTCCCAGAGAGAGAGAGAGAGGGGGGAAAGGACAGTGTATCTAACACACCCCGGTCCCAGAGAGAGAGAGAGAGGGGGGGGGAAAGGACAGTGTATCTAACACACCCCGGTCCCACAGAGAGAGGGGAAAGGACAGTGTATCTAACACACCCCGGTCCCAGAGAGAGAGAGGGGAAAGGACAGTGTATCTAACACACCCCGGTCCCAGAGAGAGAGGGGGGAAAGGACAGTGTATCTAACACACCCCGGTCCCAGAGAGAGGAAGGGGGGGAAAGGACAGTGTATCTAACACACCCCGGTCCCAGAGAGAGAGAGGGGGGGAAAGGACAGTGTATCTAACACACCCCGGTCCCAGATAGAGGGGGGTAAAGGACAGTGTATCTATCACACCCCGGTCCCAGAGAGAGGGGGGTAAAGGACAGTGTATCTATCACACCCTGGTCCCAGAGAGAGAGGGGGGGGAAAAGGACAGTGTATCTAACACACCCCGGTCCCAGAGAGAGAGAGGGGGGGAAAGGACAGTGTATCTAACACACCCCGGTCCCAGAGAGAGAGGGGGGGGGAAAAGGACAGTGTATCTAACACACCCCAGTCCCAGAGAGAGAGAGGGGGGGGAAAAGGACAGTGTATCTAACACACCCCGGTCCCAGAGAGAGAGAGGGGGGGAAAGGACAGTGTATCTAACACACCCCGGTCCCAGATAGAGGGGGGTAAAGGACAGTGTATCTATCACACCCCGGTCCCAGAGAGAGGGGGGTAAAGGACAGTGTATCTAACACACCCCGGTCCCAGAGAGAGAGGGGGAAAGGACAGTGTATCTAACACACCCCGGTCCCAGAGAGAGAGAGAGGGGGGGAAAGGACAGTGTATCTAACACACCCCGGTCCCAGAGAGAGAGGGGGGAAAGGACAGTGTATCTAACACACCCCGGTCCCAGATAGAGGGGGGTAAAGGACAGTGTATCTATCACACCCCGGTCCCAGAGAGAGGGGGGTAAAGGACAGTGTATCTATCACACCCTGGTCCCAGAGAGAGAGGGGGGGGGAAAAGGACAGTGTATCTAACACACCCCAGTCCCAGAGAGAGAGAGGGGGGAAAGGACAGTGTATCTAACACACCCCGGTCCCAGAGAGAGAGGGGGGAAAGGACAGTGTATCTAACACACCCCGGTCCCAGAGAGAGAGGGGAAAGGACAGTGTATCTAACACACCCCGGTCCCAGAGAGAGAGGGGGAAAGGACAGTGTATCTAACACACCCCGGTCCCAGAGAGAGAGGGGGGAAAGGACAGTGTATCGAACACACCCCGGTCCCAGAGAGAGAGAGGGGGAAAAGACAGTGTATCTAACACACCCCGGTCCCAGAGAGAGAGGGGGGGGAAAGGACAGTGTATCTAACACACCCTGGTCCCAGAGAGAGAGAGGGGGGGGAAAGGACAGTGTATCTAACACACCCCGGTCCCAGAGAAAGAAAGGGGGAAAGGACAGTGTATCTAACACACCCCGGTCCCAGAGAGAGAGGGGGGGAAAGGACAGTGTATCTAACACACCCCGGTCCCAGAGAGAGAGGGCGGGGGGGAAAGGACAGTGTATCTAACACACCCCGGTCCCAGAGAGAGAGAGAGGGGGGAAAGGACAGTGTATCTAACATACCCCGGTCCCAGAGAGAGAGAGGGGGGGAAAGGACAGTGTATCTAACACACCCCGGTCCCAGAGAGAGGGGGAAAAGGACAGTGTATCTAACACACCCCGGTCCCAGAGAGAGGAAGGGGGGGAAAGGACAGTGTATCTAACACACCCCGATCCCAGAGAGAGAGAGAGGGGGAAAGGACAGTGTATCTAACACACCCCGGTCCCAGAGAGAGAGAGAGGGGGGAAAGGACAGTGTATCTAACACACCCCGGTCCCAGAGAGAGAGAGGGGGGGGAAAGGACAGTGTATCTAACACACCCCGGTCCCAGAGAGAGAGGTGGGGGAAAGGACAGTGTATCTAACACACCCCGGTCCCAGAGAGAGAGGGGGGGGAAAAGGACAGTGTATCTAACACACCCCGGTCCCAGAGAGAGAGAGGGGGGAAAGGACAGTGTATCTAACACACCCCGGTCCCAGAGAGAGAGAGGGGGGAAAGGACAGTGTATCTAACACACCCCGGTCCCAGAGAGAGAGAGGGGAAAGGACAGTGTATCTAACACACCCCGGTCCCAGAGAGAGAGAGAGCGGGGGAAAGGACAGTGTATCTGACACACCCCGGTCCCAGTGAGAGGGGGGGAAAGGACAGTGTATCTAACACACCCCGGTCCCAGAGAGAGAGAGGGGAAAGGACAATGTATCTAACACACCCCGGTCCCAGAGAGAGAGAGGGGGGAAAGGACAGTGTATCTAATACACCCCGGTCCCAGAGAGAGAGAGGGGAAAGGACAGTGTATCTAACACACCCCGGTCCCAGAGAGAGAGAGGGGGGAAAGGACAGTGTATCTAACACACCCCGGTCCCAGAGAGAGAGAGGGGAAAGGACAGTGTATCTAACACACCCCGGTCCCAGAGAGAGAGAGAGCGGGGGAAAGGACAGTGTATCTGACACACCCCGGTCCCAGAGAGAGGGGGGGAAAGGACAGTGTATCTAACACACCCCGGTCCCAGAGAGAGGGGGGAAAGGACAGTGTATCTAACACACCCCGGTCCCAGAGAGAGGAAGGGGGGGAAAGGACAGTGTATCTAACACACCCCGGTCCCAGAGAGAGAGAGGGGAAAGGACAGTGTATCTAACACACCCCGGTCCCAGAGAGAGAGGGGGGAAAGGACAGTGTATCTAACACACCCCGGTCCCAGAGAGAGAGAGGGGAAAGGACAGTGTATCCAACACACCCCGGTCCCAGAGAGAGAGGGGGGGGAAAGGACAGTGTATCTAACACACCCCGGTCCCAGAGAGAGAGGGGGGAAAGGACAGTGTATCTAACACACCCCGGTCCCAGAGAGAGAGGGGGGAAAGGACAGTGTATCTAACACACCCCGGTCCCAGAGAGAGAGGGGGAAAGGACAGTGTATCTAACACACCCCGGTCCGAGAGAGAGAGAGGGGGGAAAGGACAGTGTATCTAACACACCCCGGTCCCAGAGAGAGAGGGGGGAAAGGACAGTGTATCTAACACACCCCGGTCCCAGAGAGAGAGGGGGGGAAAGGACAGTGTATCTAACACACCCCGGTCCCAGAGAGAGAGAGGGGGGAAAGGACAGTGTATCTAACACACCCCGGTCCCAGAGAGAGAGAGAGGGGGGGAAAGGACAGTGTATCTAACACACCCCGGTCCCAGAGAGAGAGGGGAAAGGACAGTGTATCTAACACACTCCGGTCCCAGAGAGAGAGAGGGGAAAGGACAGTGTATCTAACACACCCCGGTCCCAGAGAGAGAGGGGGGAAAGGACAGTGTATCTAATACACCCCGGTCCCAGAGAGAGAGGGGGGGGAAAGGACAGTGTATCTAACACACCCCGGTCCCAGAGAGAGAGAGGGGGAAAGGACAGTGTATCTAACACACCCCGGTCCCAGAGAGAGAGAGGGGGGAAAGGACAGTGTATCTAACACACCCCGGTCCCAGAGAGAGATAGAGGGGGGAAAGGACAGTGTATCTAACACACCCCGGGCCCAAAGAGAGAGGGGGGGGAAAGGACAGTGTATCTAACACACCCCGGTCCCAGAGAGAGGGGGGAAAGGACAGTGTATCTAATACACCCCGGTCCCAGAGAGAGAGAGGGGAAAGGACAGTGTATCTAACACACCCCGGTCCCAGAGAGAGGGGGGGGAAAGGACAGTGTATCTAACACACCCCGGTCCCAGAGAGAGGGGGGGGAAAGGACAGTGTATCTAACACACCCCGGTCCCAGAGAGAGGGGGGTGGAAAGGACAGTGTATCTAACACACCCCGGTCCCAGAGAGAGAGAGAGGGGGAAAGGACAGTGTATCTAACACACCCCGGTCCCAGAGAGAGAGAGAGGGGGGAAAGGACAGTGTATCTAACACACCCCGGTCCCAGAGAGAGAGAGGGGGGGAAAGGACAGTGTATCTAACACACCCCGGTCCCAGAGAGAGAGGGGGGGGAAAAAGGACAGTGTATCTAACACACCCCGGTCCCAGAGAGAGAGAGGGGGGGAAAGGACAGTGTATCTAACACACCCCGGTCCCAGATAGAGGGGGGTAAAGGACAGTGTATCTATCACACCCCGGTCCCAGAGAGAGGGGGGTAAAGGACAGTGTATCTAACACACCCCGGTCCCAGAGAGAGAGGGGGAAAGGACAGTGTATCTAACACACCCCGGTCCCAGAGAGAGAGAGAGGGGGGGAAAGGACAGTGTATCTAACACACCCCGGTCCCAGAGAGAGGGGGGTAAAGGACAGTGTATCTATCACACCCTGGTCCCAGAGAGAGAGGGGGGGGAAAAGGACAGTGTATCTAACACACCCCAGTCCCAGAGAGAGAGAGGGGGGAAAGGACAGTGTATCTAACACACCCCGGTCCCAGAGAGAGAGGGGGGAAAGGACAGTGTATCTAACACACCCCGGTCCCAGAGAGAGAGGGCGGGGGGGAAAGGACAGTGTATCTAACACACCCCGGTCCCAGAGAGAGAGAGGGGTGAAAGGACAGTGTATCTAACACACCCCGGTCCCAGAGAGAGAGGGGGGGGAAAAGACAGTGTATCTAACACACCCTGGTCCCAGAGAGAGAGAGGGGGGGGAAAGGACAGTGTATCTAACACACCCCGGTCCCAGAGAGAGAAAGGGGGAAAGGACAGTGTATCTAACACACCCCGGTCCCAGAGAGAGAGGGGGGGAAAGGACAGTGTATCTAACACACCCCGGTCCCAGAGAGAGAGGGGGGAAAGGACAGTGTATCTAACACACCCCGGTCCCAGAGAGAGAGGGGGGAAAGGACAGTGTATCTAACACACCCCGGTCCCAGAGAGAGAGGGCGGGGGGGAAAGGACAGTGTATCTAACACACCCCGGTCCCAGAGAGAGAGAGGGGGGGAAAGGACAGTGTATCTAACACACCCCGGTCCCAGAGAGAGAGGGCGGGGGGGAAAGGACAGTGTATCTAACACACCCCGGTCCCAGAGAGAGAGGGCGGGGGGGAAAGGACAGTGTATCTAACACACCCCGGTCCCAGAGAGAGAGAGGGGGGAAAGGACTGTGTATCTAACACACCCCGGTCCCAGAGAGAGAGGGGGTGAAAGGACAGTGTATCTAACACACCCCGGTCCCAGAGAGAGAGAGGGGGGGAAAGGACAGTGTATCTAACACACCCCGGTCCCAGAGAGAGGGGGAAAAGGACAGTGTATCTAACACACCCCGGTCCCAGAGAGAGAGGGGGGAAAGGACAGTGTATCTAACACACCCCGGTCCCAGAGAGAGGAAGGGGGGGAAAGGACAGTGTATCTAACACACCCCGGTCCCAGAGAGAGAGAGGGGAAAGGACAGTGTATCTAACACACCCCGGTCCCAGAGAGAGAGGTGGGGGAAAGGACAGTGTATCTAACACACCCCGGTCCCAGAGAGAGAGGGGGGGGAAAAGGACAGTGTATCTAACACACCCCGGTCCCAGAGAGAGAGAGGGGGGAAAGGACAGTGTATCTAACACACCCCGGTCCCAGAGAGAGAGAGGGGAAAGGACAGTGTATCTAACACACCCCGGTCCCAGAGAGAGAGGGGGGAAAGGACAGTGTATCTGACACACCCCGGTCCCAGAGAGAGGGGGGGAAAGGACAGTGTATCTAACACACCCCGGTCCCAGAGAGAGGGGGGGGAAAGGACAGTGTATCTAACACACCCCGGTCCCAGAGAGAGGAAGGGGGGGAAAGGACAGTGTATCTAACACACCCCGGTCCCAGAGAGAGAGAGGGGAAAGGACAGTGTATCTAACACACCCCGGTCCCAGAGAGAGAGGGGGGAAAGGACAGTGTATCTAACACACCCCGGTCCCAGAGAGAGAGGGGGGGAAAGGACAGTGTATCTAACACACCCCGGTCCCAGAGAGAGAGAGGGGGGAAAGGACAGTGTATCTAACACACCCCGGTCCCAGAGAGAGAGAGAGGGGGGGAAAGGACAGTGTATCTAACACACCCCGGTCCCAGAGAGAGAGGGGAAAGGACAGTGTATCTAACACACTCCGGTCCCAGAGAGAGAGAGGGGAAAGGACAGTGTATCTAACACACCCCGGTCCCAGAGAGAGAGGGGGGAAAGGACAGTGTATCTAACACACCCCGGTCCCAGAGAGAGAGGGGGGGGAAAGGACAGTGTATCTAACACACCCCGGTCCCAGAGAGAGAGAGGGGGAAAGGACAGTGTATCTAACACACCCCGGTCCCAGAGAGAGAGGGGGGAAAGGACAGTGTATCTAACACACCCCGGTCCCAGAGAGAGAGGGGGGGGAAAGGACAGTGTATCTAATACACCCCGGTCCCAGAGAGAGAGAGGGGAAAGGACAGTGTATCTAACACACCCCGGTCCCAGAGAGAGGGGGGGGGAAAGGACAGTGTATCTAACACACCCCGGTCCCAGAGAGAGGGGGGGGAAAGGACAGTGTATCTAACACACCCCGGTCCCAGAGAGAGAGAGGGGGGAAAGGACAGTGTATCAAACACACCCCGGTCCCAGAGAGAGAGAGGGGGGAAAGGACAGTGTATCTAACACACCCCGGTCCCTGAGAGAGAGAGGGGGGAAAGGACAGTGTATCTAACGCACCCCGGTCCCAGAGAGAGAGAGAGGGGGGAAAGGACAGTGTATCTAACACACCCCGGTCCCAGAGAGAGAGGGGGGAAAGGACAGTGTATCTAACACACCCCGGTCCCAGAGAGAGGGGGGAAAGGACAGTGTATCTAACACACCCCGGTCCCAGAGAGAGAGAGAGGGGGAAAGGACAGTGTATCTAACACACCCCGGTCCCAGAGAGAGAGAGAGGGGGAAAGGACAGTGTATCTAACACACCCCGGTCCCAGAGTGAGAGCGGGGAAAGGACAGTGTATCAAACACACCCCGGTCCCAGAGAGAGAGAGAGGGGGAAAGGACAGTGTATCTAACACACCCCGGTCCCTGAGAGAGAGAGGGGGGAAAGGACAGTGTATCTAACACACCCCGGTCCCAGAGAGAGAGAGAGGGGGGAAAGGACAGTGTATCTAACACACCCCGGTCCCAGAGAGAGAGGGGGGAAAGGACAGTGTATCTAACACACCCCGGTCCCAGAGAGAGGGGGGAAAGGACAGTGTATCTAACACACCCCGGTCCCAGAGAGAGGGGGGGGGGAAAGGACAGTGTATCTAACACACCCCGGTCCCAGAGAGGGAGGGGGGAAAGGACAGTGTATCTAACACACCCCGGTCCCAGAGAGGGAGGGGGGAAAGGACAGTGTATCTAACACACCCCGGTCCCAGAGAGAGAGAGAGAGGGGAAAGGACAGTGTATCTAACACACCCCGGTCCCAGAGAGAGAGAGAGGGGGGAAAGGACAGTGTATCTAACACACCCCCGTCCCAGAGAGAGGGGGGGGGGGGGGGGGGACGGACAGTGTATCTAACACACCCCGGTCCCAGAGAGAGGAAGGGGGGGAAAGGACAGTGTATCTAACACACCCCGGTCCCAGAGAGAGAGGGGGGAAAGGACAGTGTATCTAACACACCCCGGTCCCAGAGAGAGAGAGGGGAAAGGACAGTGTATCTAACACACCCCGGTCCCAGAGAGAGAGGGGGGAAAGGACAGTGTATCTAACACACCCCGGTCCCAGAGAGAGAGAGGGCGGAAAGGACAGTGTATCTAACACACCCCGGTCCCAGAGAGAGAGAGGGCGGAAAGGACAGTGTATCTAACACACCCCGGTCCCAGAGAGAGAGGGGGGGAAAGGACAGTGTATCTAACACTCCCCGGTCCCAGAGAGAGAGGGGGGAAAGGACAGTGTATCTAACACACCCCGGTCCCAGAGAGAGAGAGGGGGGAAAGGACAGTGTATCTAACACACCCCGGTCCCAGAGAGAGAGAGAGGGGGGAAAGGACAGTGTATCTAACACACCCCGGTCCCAGAGAGAGGGGGGAAAGGACAGTGTATCTAACACACCCCAGTCCCAGAGAGAGAGAGGGGGGAAAGGACAGTGTATCTAACACACCCCGGTCCCAGAGAGAGAGGTGGGAAAGGACAGTGTATCTAACACACCCCGGTCCCAGAAAGAGAGGGGGGAAAGGACAGTGTATCTAACACACCCCGGTCCCAGAGAGAGAGAGAGAGGGGAAAGGACAGTGTATCTAACACACCCCGGTCCCAGAGAGAGAGAGAGGGGGGAAAGGACAGTGTATCTAACACACCCCGGTCCCAGAGAGAGAGAGGGGGGAAAGGACAGTGTATCTAACACACCCCGGTCCCAGAGAGAGAGAGAGGGGAAAGGACAGTGTATCTATCACACCCCGGTCCCAGAGAGAGGGGGGTAAAGGACAGTGTATCTATCACACCCTGGTCCCAGAGAGAGAGGGGGGGGGAAAAGGACAGTGTATCTAACACACCCCAGTCCCAGAGAGAGAGAGGGGGGAAAGGACAGTGTATCTAACACACCCTGGTCCCAGAGAGAGAGAGGGGGGGGAAAGGACAGTGTATCTAACACACCCCGGTCCCAGAGAGAGAAAGGGGGAAAGGACAGTGTATCTAACACACCCTGGTCCCAGAGAGAGAGGGGGGGAAAGGACAGTGTATCTAACACACCCCGGTCCCAGAGAGAGAGGGCGGGGGGGAAAGGACAGTGTATCTAACACACCCCGGTCCCAGAGAGAGAGAGGGGGAAAAGACAGTGTATCTAACACACCCCGGTCCCAGAGAGAGAGAGGGGTGAAAGGACAGTGTATCTAACACACCCCGGTCCCAGAGAGAGAGAGGGGGAAAGGACAGTGTATCTAACACACCCCGGTCCCAGAGAGAGAGGGGGTGAAAGGACAGTGTATCTAACACACCCCGGTCCCAGAGAGAGAGAGAGGGGGGAAAGGACAGTGTATCTAACATACCCCGGTCCCAGAGAGAGAGAGAGGGGGGAAAGGACAGTGTATCTAACACACCCCGGTCCCAGAGAGAGGGGGAAAAGGACAGTGTATCTAACACACCCCGGTCCCAGAGAGAGGAAGGGGGGGAAAGGACAGTGTATCTAACACACCCCGGTCCCAGAGAGAGAGAGAGGGGGAAAGGACAGTGTATCTAACACACCCCGGTCCCAGAGAGAGAGGGGGGGGAAAAGGACAGTGTATCTAACACACCCCGGTCCCAGAGAGAGAGAGGGGGGAAAGGACAGTGTATCTAACACACCCCGGTCCCAGAGAGAGAGAGGGGGGAAAGGACAGTGTATCTAACACACCCCGGTCCCAGAGAGAGAGCGGGGGAAAGGACAGTGTATCTGACACACCCCGGTCCCAGAGAGAGGGGGGGAAAGGACAGTGTATCTAACACACCCCGGTCCCAGAGAGAGGGGGGAAAGGACAGTGTATCTAACACACCCCGGTCCCAGAGAGAGAGAGAGAGGGGGGAAAGGACAGTGTATCTAACACACCCCGGTCCCAGAGAGAGAGGGGAAAGGACAGTGTATCTAACACAGCCCGGTCCCAGAGAGAGAGAGAGGGGGGAAAGGACAGTGTATCTAACACACCCCGGTCCCAGAGAGAGAGAGAGAGAGGGGGGAAAGGACAGTGTATCTAACACACCCCGGTCCCAGAGAGAGAGAGGAAAGGACAGTGTATCTAACACACCCCGGTCCCAGAGAGAGAGGGGGGAAAGGACAGTGTATCTAACACACCCCGGTCCCAGAGAGAGGGGGGTAAAGGACAGTGTATCTAACACACCCCGGTCCCAGAGAGAGAGGGGGGAAAGGACAGTGTATCTAACACACCCCGGTCCCAGAGAGAGAGGGGGGAAAGGACAGTGTATCTAACACACCCCAGTCCCAGAGAGAGAGAGGGGGGAAAGGACAGTGTATCTAACACACCCCGATCCCAGAGAGAGAGGGGGGAAAGGACAGTGTATCTAACACACCCCGGTCCCAGAGAGAGAGGGCGGGGGGGAAAGGACAGTGTATCTAACACACCCCGGTCCCAGAGAGAGAGGGCGGGGGTGAAAGGTCCCAGAGAGAGAAAGGGGGAAAGGACAGTGTATCTAACACACCCCGGTCCCAGAGAGAGAGAGGAAAGGACAGTGTATCTAACACACCCCGGTCCCAGAGAGAGAGGGGGGAAAGGACAGTGTATCTAACACACCCCAGTCCCAGAGAGAGAGAGGGGGGAAAGGACAGTGTATCTAACACACCCCGATCCCAGAGAGAGAGGGGGGAAAGGACAGTGTATCTAACACACCCCGGTCCCAGAGAGAGAGGGCGGGGGGGAAAGGACAGTGTATCTAACACACCCCGGTCCCAGAGAGAGAGGGCGGGGGGGAAAGGACAGTGTATCTAACACACCCCGGTCCGAGAGAGAGAGGGGGGAAAGGACAGTGTATCTAACACACCCCGGTCCCAGAGAGAGAGGGGGGGGGAAAGGACAGTGTATCTAACACACCCCGGTCCCAGAGAGAGGGGGGAAAGGACAGTGTATCTAACACACCCCGGTCCCAGAGAGAGGGGGAAAAGGACAGTGTATCTAATACTCCCCAGTCCCAGAGAGAGAGGGGGGAAAGGACAGTGTATCTAACACACCCCGGTCCCAGAGAGAGAGAGAGAGGGGGGAAAGGACAGTGTATCTAACACACCCCGGTCCCAGAGAGAGAGAGAGAGGGGGGGGGAAAGGACAGTGTATCTAACACACCCCGGTCCCACAGAGAGAGGGGAAAGGACAGTGTATCTAACACACCCCGGTCCCAGAGAGAGAGAGGGGAAAGGACAGTGTATCTAACACACCCCGGTCCCAGAGAGAGAGGGGGGAAAGGACAGTGTATCTAACACACCCCGGTCCCAGAGAGAGGAAGGGGGGGAAAGGACAGTGTATCTAACACACCCCGGTCCCAGATAGAGGGGGGTAAAGGACAGTGTATCTATCACACCCCGGTCCCAGAGAGAGGGGGGTAAAGGACAGTGTATCTATCACACCCTGGTCCCAGAGAGAGAGGGGGGGGAAAAGGACAGTGTATCTAACACACCCCGGTCCCAGAGAGAGAGAGGGGGGGAAAGGACAGTGTATCTAACACACCCCGGTCCCAGAGAGAGAGGGGGGGGAAAAGGACAGTGTATCTAACACACCCCGGTCCCAGAGAGAGAGAGGGGGGGGAAAAGGACAGTGTATCTAACACACCCCGGTCCCAGAGAGAGAGAGGGGGGGAAAGGACAGTGTATCTAACACACCCCGGTCCCAGATAGAGGGGGGTAAAGGACAGTGTATCTATCACACCCCGGTCCCAGAGAGAGGGGGGTAAAGGACAGTGTATCTAACACACCCCGGTCCCAGAGAGAGAGAGGGGGAAAGGACAGTGTATCTAACACACCCCGGTCCCAGAGAGAGAGAGAGGGGGGGAAAGGACAGTGTATCTAACACACCCCGGTCCCAGAGAGAGAGGGGGGAAAGGACAGTGTATCTAACACACCCCGGTCCCAGATAGAGGGGGGTAAAGGACAGTGTATCTATCACACCCCGGTCCCAGAGAGAGGGGGGTAAAGGACAGTGTATCTATCACACCCTGGTCCCAGAGAGAGAGAGGGGGGGGAAAAGGACAGTGTATCTAACACACCCCAGTCCCAGAGAGAGAGAGGGGGGAAAGGACAGTGTATCTAACACACCCCGGTCCCAGAGAGAGAGGGGGGAAAGGACAATGTATCTAACACACCCCGGTCCCAGAGAGAGAGGGGAAAGGACAGTGTATCTAACACACCCCGGTCCCAGAGAGAGAGGGGGAAAGGACAGTGTATCTAACACACCCCGGTCCCAGAGAGAGAGGGGGGAAAGGACAGTGTATCGAACACACCCCGGTCCCAGAGAGAGAGAGGGGGAAAAGACAGTGTATCTAACACACCCCGGTCCCAGAGAGAGAGGGGGGGGAAAGGACAGTGTATCTAACACACCCTGGTCCCAGAGAGAGAGAGGGGGGGGAAAGGACAGTGTATCTAACACACCCCGGTCCCAGAGAGAGAAAGGGGGAAAGGACAGTGTATCTAACACACCCCGGTCCCAGAGAGAGAGGGGGGGAAAGGACAGTGTATCTAACACACCCCGGTCCCAGAGAGAGAGGGCGGGGGGGAAAGGACAGTGTATCTAACACACCCCGGTCCCAGAGAGAGAGAGGGGGAAAAGGACAGTGTATCTAACACACCCCGGTCCCAGAGAGAGGAAGGGGGGGAAAGGACAGTGTATCTAACACACCCCGATCCCAGAGAGAGAGAGAGGGGGAAAGGACAGTGTATCTAACACACCCCGGTCCCAGAGAGAGAGAGAGGGGGGAAAGGACAGTGTATCTAACACACCCCGGTCCCAGAGAGAGAGGGGGGGAAAGGACAGTGTATCTAACACACCCCGGTCCCAGAGAGAGAGGGGGGAAAGGACAGTGTATCTAACACACCCCGATCCCAGAGAGAGAGAGAGGGGGAAAGGACAGTGTATCTAACACACCCCGGTCCCAGAGAGAGAGAGAGGGGGGGAAAGGACAGTGTATCTAACACACCCCGGTCCCAGAGAGAGAGGGGAAAGGACAGTGTATCTAACACACTCCGGTCCCAGAGAGAGAGAGGGGAAAGGACAGTGTATCTAACACACCCCGGTCCCAGAGAGAGAGGGGGGAAAGGACAGTGTATCTAACACACCCCGGTCCCAGAGAGAGAGGGGAAAGGACAGTGTATCTAACACACCCCGGTCCCAGAGAGAGAGGGGAAAGGACAGTGTATCTAACACACCCCGGTCCCAGAGAGAGAGGGGAAAGGACAGTGTATCTAACACACCCCGGTCCCAGAGAGAGAGGGGAAAGGACAGTGTATCTAACACACCCCGGTCCCAGAGAGAGAGGGGGGAAAGGACAGTGTATCTAATACACCCCGGTCCCAGAGAGAGAGAGGGGGGAAAGGACAGTGTATCTAACACACCCCGGTCCCAGAGAGAGAGGGGAAAGGACAGTGTATCTAACACACCCCAGTCCCAGAGAGAGAGGGGGGGGAAAGGACAGTGTATCTAACACACCCCGGTCCCAGAGAGAGAGGGGAAAGGACAGTGTATCTAACACACCCCGGTCCCAGAGAGAGAGGGGGGGGAAAGGACAGTGTATCTTACACACCCCGGTCCCAGAGAGAGAGAGGGGGGGAAAGGACAGTGTATCTAACACACCCCGGTCCCAGAGAGAGAGGGGAAAGGACAGTGTATCTAACACACCCCAGTCCCAGAGAGAGAGGGGGGGGAAAGGACAGTGTATCTAACACACCCCGGTCCCAGAGAGAGAGGGGAAAGGACAGTGTATCTAACACACCCCGGTCCCAGAGAGAGAGAGGGGGAA
The DNA here is from genome assembly GCF_047496795.1 of Chiloscyllium punctatum. NCBI lineage: Eukaryota > Metazoa > Chordata > Chondrichthyes > Orectolobiformes > Hemiscylliidae > Chiloscyllium > Chiloscyllium punctatum. Next base: position 42,560 of record NW_027310477.1, read on the forward strand.
AGGACAGTGTATCTAACACACCCCGGTCCGAGAGAGAGAGAGGGGGAAAGGACAGTGTATCTAACACACCCCGGTCCCAGAGAGAGGGGGGGGGAAAGGACAGTGTATCTAACACACCCCAGTCCCAGAGAGAGGGGAAAGGACAGTGTATCTAACACACCCCGGTCCCAGAGAGAGGGGGGGGAAAGGACAGTGTATCTAACACACCCCGGTCCCAGAGAGAGAGGGGAAAGGACAGTGTATCTAACACACCCCGGTCCCAGAGAGAGAGGGGGGAAAGGACAGTGTATCTAACACACCCCGGTCCCAGAGAGAGAGAGGGGGAAAGGACAGTGTATCTAACACACCCCGGTCCCAGAGAGAGAGAGGGGGGGAAAGGACAGTGTATCTAACACACCCCGGTCCCAGAGAGAGAGGGGAAAGGACAGTGTATCTAACACACCCCAGTCCCAGAGAGAGAGGGGGGGGAAAGGACAGTGTATCTAACACACCCCGGTCCCAGAGAGAGAGGGGAAAGGACAGTGTATCTAACACACCCCGGTCCCAGAGAGAGAGAGGGGGAAAGGACAGTGTATCTAACACACCCCGGTCCGAGAGAGAGAGAGGGGGAAAGGACAGTGTATCTAACACACCCCGGTCCCAGAGAGAGGGGGGGGGAAAGGACAGTGTATCTAACACACCCCAGTCCCAGAGAGAGGGGAAAGGACAGTGTATCTAACACACCCCGGTCCCAGAGAGAGGGGGGGGAAAGGACAGTGTATCTAACACACCCCGGTCCCAGAGAGAGAGAGAGGGGGGAAAGGACAGTGTATCTAACACACCCCGGTCCCAGAGAGAGAGGGGGGGAAAGGACAGTGTATCTAACACACCCCGGTCCCAGAGAGAGGGGGGAAAGGACAGTGTATCTAACACACCCCGGTCCCAGAGAGAGGGGGGGGAAAGGACAGTGTATCTAACACACCCCGGTCCCAGAGAGAGGGGAAAGGACAGTGTATCTAACACACCCCGGTCCCAGAGAGAGGGGAAAGGACAGTGTATCTAACACACCCCGGTCCCAGAGAGAGAGAGAGGGGGGAAAGGACAGTGTATCTAACACACCCCGGTCCCAGAGAGAGAGAGGGGAAAGGACAGTGTATCTAACACACCCCGGTCCCAGTGAGAGAGAGGGGGGAAAGGACAGTGTATCTAACACACCCCGGTCCCAGAGAGAGAGAGGGGGGAAAGGACAGTGTATCTGACCCACCCCGGTCCCTCAGAGGGAGGGGGGGGGAACCCCCCCGGGGTTACCTGAAGACGTCCGCGGCAGTGCTGTAGACCCCGTCCAGCAGCTCGGGTGCCATGTAAACAGGGTCCCCCTCCTGCGCCTCCCCGGCCGGCGCCCCGTCCAGCTCCAGCAGGAGGCCAAAGTCCCCCAGCTTGCAGTGGCGCCCCCCGGCTGTCAGGAAGGCGTTGGCGGGCTTGACGTCCAGGTGGGCCAGCCGCTGGCGGTGCAGGTGGCCCAGCGCCGAGGCCAGGTCGTGGAGGATGGCCCAGACCTGGGCCTCGGGGAAGGGCCCGCCCCGGGTCTCGGCCTCCTCCTGCAGGCTGCCGCCCTCGCACAGCTCCGTCTGGATGTAGAGCCGCCGCCGCTCCTCCCAGGCCCGCACGAAGCCCACCAGGTTGGCGTGGGCACCGAGCGCCTCGTGCTTGCGGGCCTCCGCCAGCTTCCGCGCCCGGTCCGACTCGCCCCGGAACAGCTCCATCGAGCACTTCACCGCGTACAGGCGGCCATCTTCCTTGCTGCGGACCTGGGGACGGGATAGGGGGGCCAGAGAAAGGAGGGAGAGATCGAACGCCTCCAGCATTCCCTCAAACCCCTTCCCCCAATTCCGACTCCCTCCATTCCCACCCCGCCCCATTCCCCGAATTCCAGCTCCAGAGAGAGAGACCCCAGTCAGTGTACAGATATCTCCCTGAGAGAGAGAGGGGGGACTGAGAGACACCAGTCAGTGTACAGATATCTCCCTGAGAGAGAGAGGGGGGACTGAGAGACACCAGTCAGTGTACAGATATCTCCCTGAGAGAGAGAGAGGGGACTGAGAGACACCAGTCAGTGTACAGATATCTCCCTGAGAGAGAGGGGGGACTGAGAGACACCAGTCAGTGTACAGATATCTCCCTGAGAGAGAGGGGACTGAGAGACACCAGTCAGTGTACAGATATCTCCCTGAGAGAGAGAGAGGGGACTGAGAGACCCCAGTCAGTGTACAGATATCTCCCTGAGAGAGAGGGGACTGAGAGACACCAGTCAGTGTACAGATATCTCCCTGAGAGAGAGGGGACTGAGAGACACCAGTCAGTGTACAGATATCTCCCTGAGAGAGAGAGGGGGGACTGAGAGACACCAGTCAGTGTACAGATATCTCCCTGAGAGAGAGAGGGGGGACTGAGAGACACCAGTCAGTGTACAGATATCTCCCTGAGAGAGAGGGGACTGAGAGACACCAGTCAGTGTACAGATATCTCCCTGAGAGAGAGAGAGAGGGGACTGAGAGACACCAGTCAGTGTACAGATATCTCCCTGAGAGAGAGAGAGAGGGGACTGAGAGACACCAGTCAGTGTACAGATATCTCCCTGAGAGAGAGAGAGAGGGGACTGAGAGACACCAGTCAGTGTACAGATATCTCCCTGAGAGAGAGAGAGAGGGGACTGAGAGACACCAGTCAGTGTACAGATATCTCCCTGAGAGAGAGAGAGGGGGGACTGAGAGACACCAGTCAGTGTACAGATATCTCCCTGAGAGAGAGAGAGGGGGGACTGAGAGACACCAGTCAGTGTACAGATATCTCCCTGAGAGAGGGGACTGAGAGACACCAGTCAGTGTACAGATATCTCCCTGAGAGAGAGAGAGGGGGGACTGAGAGACACCAGTCAGTGTACAGATATCTCCCTGAGAGAGAGAGGGGACTGAGAGACACCAGTCAGTGTACAGATATCTCCCTGAGAGAGAGAGAGAGGGGACTGAGAGACACCAGTCAGTGTACAGATATCTCCCTGAGAGAGAGAGGGGACGGAGAGACCCCAGTCAGTGTTCAGATATCTCCCTGAGAGAGAGAGAGAGAGAGGGGACTGAGAGACACCAGTCAGTGTACAGATATCTCCCTGAGAGAGAGAGAGGGGGGACTGAGAGACACCAGTCAGTGTACAGATATCTCCCTGAGAGAGAGAGGGGACTGAGAGACACCAGTCAGTGTACAGATATCTCCCTGAGAGAGAGAGAGAGGGGACTGAGAGACACCAGTCAGTGTACAGATATCTCCCTGAGAGAGAGAGGGGACGGAGAGACCCCAGTCAGTGGACAGATATCTCCCTGAGAGAGAGAGAGAGAGGGGACTGAGAGACACCAGTCAGTGTACAGATATCTCCCTGAGAGAGAGAGAGAGGGGACGGAGAGACACCAGTCAGTGTACAGATATCTCCCTGAGAGTGAGAGAGAGGGGACGGAGAGACACCGGTCAGTGTACAGATATCTCCCTGAGAGAGAGAGAGACAATTGAGACACACCAGTCAGTGTACAGATATCTCCCTGAGAGAGAGAGGGGACGGAGAGACCCCAGTCAGTGGACAGATATCTCCCTGAGAGAGAGAGAGAGAGGGGACTGAGAGACACCAGTCAGTGTACAGATATCTCCCTGAGAGAGAGAGGGGACTGAGAGACACCAGTCAGTGTACAGATATCTCCCTGAGAGAGAGAGAGAGAGGGGACGGAGAGACACCAGTCAGTGTACAGATATCTCCCTGAGAGAGAGAGAGGGGGGACGGAGAGACACCAGTCAGTGTACAGATATCTCCCTGAGAGAGAGAGAGAGAGGGGACGGAGAGACACCAGTCAGTGTACAGATATCTCCCTGAGAGAGAGAGAGAGGGGACGGAGAGACACCAGTCAGTGTACAGATATCTCCCTGAGAGAGAGGGGACTGAGAGACCCCAGTCAGTGGACAGATATCTCCCTGAGAGAGAGAGAGAGAGGGGACGGAGAGACACCAGTCAGTGTACAGATATCTCCCTGAGAGAGAGAGGGGACTGAGAGACACCAGTCAGTGTACAGATATCTCCCTGAGAGAGAGAGAGAGGGGACGGAGAGACACCAGTCAGTGTACAGATGTCTCCCTGAGAGAGAGAGAGGGGGGACTGAGAGACACCAGTCAGTGTACAGATATCTCCCTGAGAGAGAGAGAGACAATTGAGACACACCAGTCACCAGTCACCAGTCCCAGTCTGTGCTTGCCCTGATATCCTACCCTCGTCTAATTCCATTTGTCAGCACTTGGCCCCTGTCTCTCGAAACCCTTCCTCTCCCCCATCTAGATGCCTGTCGTCACTGACCCAGCCTCCACCACTTCCTCTGGCAGCTCATTCCACACACGCCCCCCCCCGGCCTCTCCCTTCAAGGATATGCCTGTCTCCTTCTCGACTCCCTTCGCCCTCGAGAAAAGCCAGTCACACTCTCCGTCTTCCCCCTCGTGATTTCGTAGAGGTAGTGGAAAGCCACCATCCTGCTCCTCGGTTCCCTAAGAGCGCGGAAAACAGGCCACTCGGCCCAACAAGTCCACACCGACCCATTCCCGATTATTCCACGTTTATCCCCGACTGACCCACCTCACGTACACACCCCCCCCCCCACCACCGAACACGACGGGGCAATTTAGCACGCCTCGCCTGCCCACCTTTGGATCGTGGGAGGCAAACCCCACGCAAGAGGGAACGTTCAAACTCCACGCAGACGGTCGCCCGACGGTGGGATCCAACCCGGGCGCCGTGAGGCAGCAGTGCTTACCACTGAGCCGCCAGTCTCCTCTGAGAGGGTTAAATTGCCACATGCTCTCCCCGCCCCTTGGATGGGCCTATCCAAGGAAATGCCACTCCATATAATCTTACGTAAACTCGAATTGCGATCCTTAGCCTGCAGGAGAACAAATCCCCACCCCCTCACTCACGAGGTTACCTTGAACACTTCGCCGAACGAGCCATGCCCCAATTTGCTGATCTTCTGGAAGCACTGCTCAAAGTAGGGCTCCTCCTTGCTCTCGTCGTAGACCCTGCTGCTCAGACGCCGGGGTGCGGGCTCCTTGCTGGAGACACTCTGGGGCCGCGGGTGACTCCAGGCCTGCTGCCGTCGGGAGGGGAAGACCCGGCTGAGGGGCAGGGCCGTCTTCACCGGCGGCCGGGGGGTCAGGTTCTGGGACGCGGGACGCCCCCGCCTCTTCAGCGAGAAGGACTCCTCCGCCCGCTTGAAGTAGGCGGGCACCGGGATGGGTGTCCGCACCAGCTGGGAATCGCCCATGGCACACAGGAACCACCCCCCCCGCCTCCGCCACCCCTCCCAGAACCGAGGCACCCCTCGGCCAAGGAGGGAGGAGATTCGGGATGGGCGGTGTCCGTCGACAAGTCTCACGCCTCCGCCGTCGCAGGTCTGAGTAGAGGGCACCTCATGGCCCGGGGATGAAGGGTCAGGACCTCCTCGGCGCCCCGCGTCTGCTGAGAGAGGGAGATATGTCAACCACGGGGGATAGCCCGAAGCCATCCAGCCCGAGGCGGCGCTAATGGCCCGCGTCGGCGCCTTTTCCTGCCTGCCCATGTCCAAATCCAGCCGCCCCCTCCCTCACCCTACACGCGGCGTACATCCGGGCCACCCACCGTGCCCGCCACCCACACACGCCCCCTCCCACCCCCCCTCCAATCAAGATAACATCGGCTCCCCGAGCCACTCATCTCCTCCGTTGCCACGGAAATCCTGCCGGATGCGGTTTTTTGCACCCCCCGCCCTCGAGGGTCTTTGGAGGAGGACGAGGAGTTGGGGAGGGGGGGGGGAAGAGAAAGTGAGGGGGGAGGATTGGTTAAAGGATGGAGGGAACGTGGAAGGAGATGAAGGACGAGAAAGGTCGGGACGCTTGCGGTGCTGGTTGGGGGGGGGGAGATGCTGGCTGGGTTTGGGTTAAAGGGCGGAGGGTACCGGGGGAGGGGATCAATTGGGGGAGGGGAGGGGAGGGGAGGGGAGGGGAGGGGAGAAGGGAAGACATGAATGTGGAAGGGGGAGGGAAGGAGGGAGAGAGCAGTGTCTCTGTCCATACTCACCAGCCCCACTCTGTCCTCTAACACCTTTAAACCTTCAATCTCCCCTTCTCTCTCTCACTCTCTCCCTCTCTGTCTCACTCTCTCGCTTCTTCTCTCTCTCCTTCCCGCCTGTTTCATTCACTCTCTCTCTCTCTGTCTGGACAGGACACACGCCTCCCTTCCACCTCTTGCCCCGCACAAAGATGGCCGCCCCCCCGCCCAGCGTCCACGGCCGCCGAGTCCAGAGGCGAAGGGGCGCCCCGCACAAAGATGGCCGCGCCGCGCCCCCACTTCCTTCCGCAACGAAGCTGACCGCCCTTCGTTCCGGGGGGCGACCGGAAGGGGAGCAAGCCCCGCACCAAGATGGCCGCCACGCCCACCAGCCCGCCCTGTCGAGGGAAAGCGGGAGACAGAGGTGCCCCGCAGTAAGATGGCCGCCGGTGGGAACGCCCTCGCGGTGCGCGGAAAACAGGAGACGGGACGGGCTGACCCGCACAAACATGGCGACGGCGCCGCCCGCGGGCCGCGGAGCGGTTTGCCCCGCACAGAGATGGCCGCCTCACAGCGCGGGGCCGTTAAACCGTCGATCGTCCGGTCAATACACGCCCAGTAAACCCCACACATGTCATATCGTAGGCTCCCGAAGGACTCATTCTTTTTTTCTCTCTGACCCACCGGCCCCTCCTCACTCCGTGTCAAACCGGTTCACCTTTCGGTATCGCGGAGGAGAGCCCGCCCAGGGGTGGGGTGAGGGAAGGGGAGGAAGGGAAGCGGTGCACGTCGGGATATCGGAGGACCGCCCGCGAAAGGCCGGGCGGCGCGACGCACCACGGGATTCCGGAGGAGTCCTCCCGACCTTTACCTGAGGGCGGAGAAGCGAGGAAACGCGGTGCACCTCGGGATATTGGAGGACTCCTCCGGCACCTTCGCCTCTGGCTGATCATCAGCTGCCTGGCGAAGAGGCAGCGCTCCGAAAACCTTCCAAATATATGTGTTAGGATAAAACCTGGTGTTGTGTGTGATCGCTGACGTTAGGGGGAAGAAGGGGCAGCGCGGGATTCCTCCTCATTCTGGAGGAGGCAGAGGGCGGTGCATGTCGGGATTCAGGAGGTGTCCTCCCGTCCTTTACGGGTCGGTAGGGGAAGGGGAAGCGTTGCACCACGGGATACTGGAGGAGT